>NW_026721338.1:0-8882 GCF_029784015.1 Lycium ferocissimum
ATGGGGCGCCTCGAGGGGTGGGTGACCATATTTTACGCCTTTTATGCATGCTTTGTATATTGAAAATAATCATTTGGCATTTGGAAAATCTTTTACTTTCGGTACCTTGTTTTCGAGTGTGTGTGACTCGGTTATTTCTTGTGTTTCTGCTTTGCATACTCGGTACATATTTAAATCCGACCCCTTTCTTGAGAGGCTGCGTTTCATGCCCGCGGTACGGACGCCCGGTTGATGATGTTTGTCGATTTAGGGCACCTATCTGCTTGTGTTGGAGTGCTCCTCTTGTTAGAAGCACATATCTTGGTATATACTCGTTAGCTGCATGTGTGTGTGTGTGTGTGTTCGGGGGTACGGCGGGGGCCTGTCCGTCGGATGAGTTTGTTGGTGCATACCAGGGGTACGTAGACGTATATATGGGTTGTGTGCCTACCACATGCGGATGAGTTTGTATATTATATGTTTTGGGCCGATGTGCCATGCAGTTAGCATGTCGGCTTTCGATATGTATGTGTTTGAGTTTGAGATGTGTTTGAGACGGCGTTTGATATTTGTATACGCGTCGGCCCGGTTGTGTGTGACTCGGGTTTGATGAATGCGTTTGGGTGCCCAACTCGGGCACTAGTCACGGCCTACGGGGTTGGGTCGTGACAATAACATCCTCCCCTCCTTTCGAACATTCGTCCTCGAATGTTAAGTAACGATGCTTATGGGGTCTTACGGCACCTTGGGAGGGGGGGGGGTCCTTTATAGTTATACTTTACTTTTATGCCATTTCCTTATCCTTACGTCACTTATCCTCCTCGTATTTACACGAATCCTCATTTTATATCATGGGTTTCCTTTCCGATACTTAAGAATATGGTAATTCTCTTTGGTCTAACATGATATAACACTCCCCCACTTTTTGGAGACTCCGCTATACACCGACGATTCTTCTTTTGCGACTAGCGCACGACATAGCGAGAATTCCTTATCATAAGGATTTTCCTTTCAGCTCTCCATTGATCTCCTCACGTATGAGGTGTCATACATGTTCATATGCATATACACATATAATTAGCATCACTAATCCACAAAATACTTCAGACATTATTCAAGCTTATTCAAATTTCGAGCCTTAGTGACATACTTTTCATTTTCTCTTTAATCGGGCACAATCGCGTGCTTCTGTAGCCTTTTGTGGTCTCCAATCATCTCGTATAGTCTGACTTCCTTGGGCCATTGGTTTCTCATTTGTCCTTTTTACTAAATCTTTGGAATTTCTTGCTTCCTTCCCGAAGTGCTTGCCGTCAAGTAATTGCTCCGCTTTGAGCGCGGCACGCCGCAACTTAACGGGTCTGGGTCCCCTAATCGGTGTAACCACATCACGCTTCCACCACATGACCTTTGTTGCATAATACGGGGCCGGTCAAAGTTTCTGATTCGAGGGCGTGTTCGTAACACGTCCTTTCCTTTTTACGATGCCGTTTTACCACTTCTCGTTCTTCCGTATCATCTTCGCAGAATTAACGTGTCAAAGTACGTACACCGCGGTGCCATCGTACCTTCTTTGGTATGTAACTTCATATCATTCTTGCCATCGGAACGGGTCTCGGATAGCTTGGTCCAAATATATACACTTACCTCCTTGGTCGTATGTAAAGGCTTACGGATGGAATTTCTTGACTCGATACTCTATGGGCATTGAACCGGCTCTGTCGCGCGATCTATGACGAGAAAGAAGGTCAACGAATTCCTGGATGCCCCGTAGCCTCTGTTTGCATAAGTGTGGCGCGCTTCGCACCATAAACGGACTGCGGGTTCGACACAGAGACAACCCCACGGACGGACACAGCTGCGATACCGGCCTTGTCACCCGACCTACTTGGGTGTGATGAGGCACCCGACTCTCGCCGAGGTCGAGCGAACCACCAGAACGTTCGCGTATTAAAACATATGCATTTCGAAAAAATTTAAGAAACTTGAAACTTTTCCAAAATAGAGATCCTTGTCTTGTCTGATTGGGAAACTTTTCGGTCAATCACATAATTTTTACCAGCGACTTAGCCCGACAACGTACGCACACACTCTTTCGCGTACATGGCGGTTCGCGCTCCGACACTATCCAACGGACACGTGCGCAAGTCTCTAGGATGTACACAATACCATGACATAAGTACCGAACTTTGACAACATAAACTCCGAGCGAGATGGAGCTCGTGATCCCAGTCGGCTGCCGGCATAATAACAACGATAACCCCGCCGGGCATGGCCGCCCGGCATAATAATAAAGCCGGCCCCTTCGGGCATCTTGCACGCTCCCGGCATAATAATAATCACGGCCCCTTTCGGGCGTAATAGTAATGATAATGTAAACATAAATAACAAGTGAAATGAAATAGTAAAAATCTGCACCCCTTTCGGAGTGGTTTTGAAAAGAGTAGCTCACTCGGACATGGGCGAGGCCATAGTGCTCCCCGGACGTGAGCGAGGCCATAGCACCCTCGGTGATCGGTGAGAGGCCACCGGCCCGCTCGAACACGGACGAGGCCATAGCACGCTCGGGGCATAAGGGCGAGGGGCCACCGCACCCCCTTCGGAGTGGTTTTAGAAAGTCTAAATATTAAAATCTCACCCCCGTCGGAGTGGTTTTAGAAAAATCAATTTTGTGTTTCTTTGTACAAAACTAGTTCTTTAAAAATCATCGATGAAACCACAAAAACGCGTTTAAAAATACATTTTTTGGAAAAGAGTAATAATCATATTAGAAACGTTGTCACCCGCGTACATTTATGGAACATAATAGGTAGCTAAACAAGCTGGCCCTTGGTAGTCGGGTCCCTACTCATGCAAGTTCTAAATGTTTAGGAGTTCTTCCATCATTTCACACAATTTCCTAATTCAATTCTCTTTTGAATGAATAGTAGTTAATTTCAATCTCGAATTTCTAAGAAAGGAGTTGTCCCCGAGGCACATATTCAAGCCTATTACGTCTAAGACATGCCAAAGAAGGAAAGTGAAGCCTTACATACCTTTTCCGCTCCTTAAGCTTCTCGAAATCGAGCTCCAAGTTTGCCAAAAGGCTTTGCGAATTTGGTCTGCCATTACCAAATATCAACCATAAGGCTTTAAAAATTCATTCTTAACCAATACTTGTCTTAATCTTCCAAATAAGTTCAACATATTTTCTGCGAAAATTCATGACACCTCCTCAAATACCATGCCCGAAAATTTTAACTCGACCCAGAATATCAACAACAACACAACAATACCAACAACATCAATAATCCATTTAAGAATATTTCCAACAACTATACCAACATTCTACGCATATTAACAACGTCGTCCTTACAATTATAAGAAACCATATTAATGTCGCCTTAACTCACTTCGACATTCCCGTAGCAATTACAATTTCATTTTAAACCATTAAATCTTCCTTTACATCATAGAATCCACAACTCCACAACTAGAACATCACATAGAATCAATTTACCATAACTCGCCAAACCAACCTCTATTCGACCATACAACAACATGCACGTAACATTTATACATTCTCCATACACAACACACACACACCCACGGCTACTCTTAAACACACGGCCAACAACACAACACATTATTTCCATGAATTTCATACATTTCTTCATACCACAACAAGCAACTCACTACATAAAATGAACTTAGTCTTCCACACAACACATCACATGCACACACGGCCCGAGCATAACCTTTTTATATTTTCATATACTTCACCCACTTCTTCAACCCCTGTATATATAAACCATCATGGCAAAATACTGAAGAGACTAGTTCTTACCTTTTTCCTTCTAACTCCTTCACTAGACCAAGATGCTACATCGATGAAATAAGCGTTCTATCCTCAAAATAATTATACCACGTTGTCGAGGACCCTTGAATTGGTAGGAATACATGAAGAAAATAATTTTTGGCACAAGATTTCTAATGGCTACTTTTTCTTGGCCATGGCCGAATAGGCCTTCCCCTTACTCTTCATCTTTTTTTTTTTTTTTTGTTCTTGAATAGAAGGCAACTCATATATATGTGAGTGTATATCCAAGCATGTGAGGGGGCGTACCCCACTCACAGAATTTTCTTGAAATTTTTCTCAAATTAAATTAAAAGACTAATGTCTTCTTCACAAACTTCAGCCCATAACTTTTAGGATTTACAATTGACCCCCATTAATTAAAAAGAAGGGCATATAGTGCACGGCCAACATGGCCCCTTCATGAATTTTCTTGAACATTTTGTAAAATTACCATTTTGCCCCTAGCCTTTTTAAATATTTCCATGAACCATTTTGCGAATTTTCCTTTTTCGCCCTCGACCTCTCACAATATTCCCATACTAATAATGTTCATAAGCAACATTCATAGCCACTTGCATTAAAATAATTTTTGAAAATCGTCTCGGCGTAGCTTTCCACGACGACTTGAAATATCCAAACGTACAAATACGGGCTATATTTGTTACATCCCCGTATTTTGAACGACGAGCGATTCGGGTTAACTATGAAAAGTTAGGATTAAGACCATTCCGAGTGCGAAGTCGGGACGTGTGACCTTCGATTTTGTCGTAAGACCTAAGTGTGTATGACGTTATTGGTATGGAATCATCAAAGAAACTTCGGGACCAAAAGTGGAAATTGTGGAAGTTGGCCATTATTGAAAGAAAGAGAGGGAGTGAAATATTGCCATGTGGCCGGCCACCTTTGAGTGGGCCATGGCCACATGGTTGGCCATTATTTGAAATTTAAAAGATGACAAAGTCATCTTATTCCATCATCACTACTCCCATAGAAAAAAATCAAGAACATTGGAGAGAAAAACCCATTCGGCCAAGAAAATAGAAAAGTGAGTCAAGATTTAGCCATCCCAAAATTATTTCTTCTAAGCAAACCTACTAATTGGAGGGTGGTGAGTAACGTGGAGTTGTTGTTTCAAGCGTTGGATTGTTCGTTTTCATCCTTGGCCAACTTTGGACAAATTGAGGATTGTGAAGAAAGGTAAATTCTAATCTTGTTTTATGAGTTATGGAAGGTTTATGTGTGTTGTTGTATGTTGTTATGGATGAAATTCATGGAAACTTGGTGATTGAAGTTGAGGGCCGTGTGTGTGTAGTTGGCCGTGTGTGTGTGTGTGTGTTCTAAGTGATGAACTAAGTATTATGTAGTGTGTTTGGTTATTGTGGTGTGTTGAAATAAATGAAAAATCATGAATATGTATATGTGCAGGTTGGCCGAATATGGCCTTTGATGTGTATCAAGAAATGGATTAGTTTCCTTGGAATTTTGGTTGTTGTCGTTATGTGAATTCTATGTTGAAATAAGAGTTCAATGATTCAAATTGGTATTGTAAGTGTATGGGCTTTGTTTTGGAAGATTTGGTGCCTTTAGTGTGATTTTTATGTTTATGGAAATGACATGGTTAGGTATGGATTGTTGGAGTAAATCATGGTTTGAAAATAAGGAATGTGTTAGGGATGTGTTCTCGGGTTAAAAAGGGACAATTTCGGGTGACTTGAAGCCCTTGTTGGATTATTGGAAATATTGTGAATTGTTTAAAGAGTTCTTGAATGTTGTTTGAATGGTTTTGGATTGATAATTGAATATGCGTTAGTTTGATTACATGTTGGTTTTGTAAGTATGTAGTTATAGTAAGTATAATTGGAATATTGTTGGAATGTGTGGAGAAGGATTTTTAATGTTCGAATGCGTTTCGAATTGATTGTGGATATTGTTGGAATGATTGTTGGTTTGCTGTGTTGTTGAATTTGGCGAGTTGAATTCTCGGGGTTGGTCCGTTTATAAAGGAAGTCTTTTTGCCCAATTTTCGTAGGATTATGTCTTTGGTTGGAAATGAGCTTTTAAGTGCTTATGGTTGATGTTGGTATTTGTTAATGTTATGTAGATCTTGGAGAATTCGAGATATAAGTTTGATTTGGATTAGCGTTGTGCGCAAGCGAGGTATGTAAGCTTAACCCTTCTTTCTTTTGGCATGTCTTAGTTTAATATAGGCTATGGTGATACTAGCCTCGAGGAAATTCTGTTCTCATGTCAGGAGCATGTCTATGATTCGCGTTTGTCTTTTGGCACTCGTATGTTGATGTGAGAAAATATTGGTTTTGATGTTGTTGGAAAAAAATTGATTTTAAACTTGCATAAAAACTTGGTTTTCAAAGAGTTTTATTTTAACGATGTTGAGCTACGAACGCTCATAACTTTCGACTAAGGGCTCGGATTGCCTCGATATCGTCGTGGGAGGTTGTATGACGTGTGATGAGTATGTTTTTCATGAGGCGGGCCGGCTCGGGTTGACACTCGTCCGTGGAGTCCCGCGACCTTCCTTTGTACATTTCGGATGACGTTTGGAAGAGTTTGGTATAACGATTTTCCCCGTCCCAGTATGATCATTTTACTTACTTTTTGAACCTATGGTAATGATTTTATGCATATGGTTACTCGCGACTGCTCGTGCGGTTTGTTGGTACATCGTTCGCGGTTCCGGAGCCGGTTTGTTGTCGTGCGCATTATGATATATATTCGGATTTATCGTATTACGGTTCCCGAGACCTCGCTTCATAGGGCCGGGTTCCGTTTATGGAGTTATCTTTGTGATATGGCTTATGATGTGTTGTGATGATGTGTTGCGTTCGGGGTTGTACGGAGATTTGAAACCTTACGGTGTTATGCTGTGTTATGGCGCCGAACGGCGGGCGGGCGACCATATTTTTACGTGCCCTATGCATACTTTGTATAATGAAAATAATCATTTGGCATTTTGGAAAGGTACTTACTTTCGGTACTTGTTCAGGTGTGTGACTCGGTTATTCTTTGTATTTCACGCTTTGCATACTCGGTACATATTTACGTCTTGACCCCGCTCTTCTTCGGGGGGGGCTGCGTTTCATGCCGCGAGTACGAGCCCGGATTTGATGATCCGTCGATTTAGGACACCTATCCTGTGTGTTGGAGTGCTCACTCTTATTCCGGAGCCTATATCTTGGTATACTCGTTCGTTGCATATGTGTGTGTGTGTGTGTGTTCGGGGGGTACGGCGGGGCCCCGTGCGGATGAGTTTGTTGGTGTCTACAAGTGCACGCGCGTATATGTGGGTTGTGTGCCTACCGTGCGGATGAGTTTGTATATTATATGTTTTGGGGCGGATGTGTATACCGTGTAGCCTTGTCGGCTTTGCGATATGTATGTGTTTGAGTTTGAGATGTGTTTGAGACAGCGTCTGATATTTGTATACGCATAAGCCGGTTTGTGTGTGATTCGAGGTTTGATGAATGCGTTTGGGTGCCCAACTCGGGCACTAGTCACGGCTTTACGGGGTTGGGTGGTGACAATAACATCCTCCCCACACCCAGAACATTCGTCCTCGAATGTTCGTGACCTTATGGGGTGCTGACACCTTGGGAGGGGGGGGGTCCTTTATAGTTGCCACCTACTTTTATGCCATTTCCTTATCATTCGTACTTATCACCATCGGCCTTTACACGAATCCTCATTTTATATCATGGGTTTCCTTTCCGATACTTAAGAATATGGTAATTCCCTCTTTGGTCTAACATGATATAACCTCCCCCGCTTTTTGGAGGCTCTTATGCACCAACGATTCTTCTTTCGACTCCACGACATAGCGAGAATTCATTATCATAAGTTTTCCTTTCGCTCTCCATTGATCTCCTCACGTATGAGGTGTCATACGTATTCATATGCATATACACGTATAATTAGCATCACTAATCCACAAAATACTTCCGGACATTATTCAAGCCTATTCAAATTTCGAACGTGACATACTTTTCATTTTCTCTTTAATCGGGCACAATAGCATCTTTGCGTAGCCTTTTGTAGTCTCGATAAATCGTAAGTCCCCCACTTGGGCCTTCTTTTTTCTCATTTGCCCTTTTGAACAAACTTTGGAATTTCTTGTTTCCCTTCCCCGGTCCCCACCCAAATGCCCCCCGAGCACGTTAACCTCGCCCCCGGGTTCGGTCCCAACGGTGTAACCACATCCCTTCCACCCGGCCTTTGTTGCATAATCGGGGCCCAAAGTTTTCGATTCGGGGGTGTTCGTAACACGTCCTTCCTTTTCTTTCCGTTTTTCCCCTTTTCCTTTCCTATCATCTTCCAAAATTCTTTTTTCCGAAATCGACACCGCGAATGCCATCATACCTTCGGTATATAACATATCCTTTTGCCTCCCCCGGGCTCGGGTAAACGGGGCCTTTCCACCCCCTTTCCGTCGTATGTAAGGCTTCGGATGGAATTTCATTTCATTCTCCTTTGGTTGGCTTTCGCACGATCTTACAAAAGAAGGTCCCCAAACCTAGATGCCCGTAGCCTCCCGTTTTTTGGGGCGCCCCCAAAAAAGCTCCCAACCACTTTGCGAAAACCCGGGAAGACCTCGCTCGATACCCCTTTTTCACCCGACCCATTTGGGTTTATGGGCCCCACCCCCTTTGGGGGTCGAGCGAACCCAGAACGCTATTAAAACCCGCTTTGAAAAAATTTAAGACACCAAACTTTTTCCCAAAATAGAATCCGTTTTTTCGGTTAGGAAAACTTTTATAATCACATAATTTTTACCACGCAAATCGAAAACACCCAATCTTTTTTGCATCAAACGTTTTGAGCCCCGACACCCATCCACAGGGGCACGCGCAAATCCTAGGGTGTACAAATACCATGACATAAGTACCCCACCGCAACCTCCCCACGGATGGGCCGCCATCCCCGTTTACATCCTAGCCAAGTCTTTTTCCGTGGGGGACCTGGATGAAACGGCCCCCAAAGGGGTCGTACGAAGAATGTTTAAAAAATGAAAGGGGACCAATTTAAACCCAAAACAACTTAAGAGAAAGGAAAA
>NW_026721339.1:0-18130 GCF_029784015.1 Lycium ferocissimum
AATCTTGATATTGGTTCGATATCCGGAACGATTCGTACGCTCTCGCTCGTATAATCCGATTACTCCGATTTGATCCATTTCTTCCGAACTATTTCGGTTTCATTAAGTCGTTTTTGTCGGTCCGTATGTATATGGTTTCATATGGATACGTTCGTGGATGTCTCAATGCTTCCTTCACCGCCGGGTTGCCAAAGTTCGTGATTCGTGCACTTCATTGCATTGTTCACCGCGTCCCTCGGATGTGCGGGGCGGGATCCGTCCGTATCTCGATTCGGATCCGATTATGACTATGATCTCGATTATGTGAGATTATGGGGATGGCGGCCGGGATGGCATTTGATCCGACCGTCGTCCACCGCGTCCGTACTACGAGGGCGGGTTACGTTACCGCGTCCCTTATGAAAAGGGCCGGGATCCGTCCGTATGTGACCGAGATCCGATTTTACGATATGTCCGTTCGCATATGATTATGACTCGCATGTATGATTCCGTCTTCGTTACGGTTCGTATGTCCCATTTGGAATAGACTCTCGTCCGTCACACTTCGGAACCGATTCGACTACGATTCCGTCCGTCATACGTTTGACCCGGTTCGGCCCGAGAGTCCGTACGTACACTCGTAAGTCTGATTCTGCTATGATCCCGTCCGTACATTCTGTAAGTCTGACTCCGCTACGAATCCGATTCTGTCCGCTCTATTTTCTGTATTTTCGTCTGTTACGATTTTACATATCTGATTCTAGTTATTTTAATTATGTATGTTCTATTTCCGCTTTACATGCTCGGTACACTTTCGTACTGACCCCCTGTTCTTCGGGGGCTGTGTTACATGCCCACTGTGCGCACGCGCCGCACCGCACGCCGCCGATTTAGGTTACCGTCCGTCGTTTGGAGAGCCCTTTGATCCGAGGCCGATATTTTTGGTATATATTTTCTGTTGTATGTATGTTCGTATATATGACTATTTGGGCGGCGGGGCCCGTCCCGTCTTCTCCCTCGATTCTCGTTCGTATGTTAGAGGCCCGTGGACATGTACGTGGGTGTGGTTATGTCCGTACGGTTATATGCACGTATGGTATGTTCGGGCGGTTTATTCCACCGCGGCCTTTGCTCCGCTTGCCTATATATATGTATATGGCTATATTGGCCCCGTGTGGCCTCCGTTGGTATTTTTCAGGCAAGTAAATTTTGGTTAGTAAGAAAAACAGAGGGAACTACTTCGCCCAAATTTTTCTAAATATCCGAGTTACTATTTGTGGCTTTTGGTACGTACGGTGCCCGGGCCGGACGCTAGTCACCGCCACGGGTCGGGTCGACATTTTCCTTCCGCATTTTGACGTGTCCCCGGGCCCGCATGACCATGTGCGGTACGAAAGTCCGGCGGTTCGCTCGCCCCTGTAAGGGTCGGGTGCCCATCACACCCCTATCGGATTCGGGGGTGTGACGGCAGCGCACGGGTATTCATCTCGGCCAAATACAGTAGTGCACCCCCACGCTTCCCGGGCAGAGGTTTGATAGCACCGGTATTCGGGAGCCGGTCCCTCGCAGTTCCGCAGCTTCTCGGTCACGCGGGTAGTAGGGGTCCCGGCCGATACGAGGCCATCTATGCCCCGTTGCCCCCGGTGCGGCGGCGCCCGCCACTTGGGGAGTGCCATCGCGTCACTTCGGCGCTTGCTTTACACGCGGTCGTTACGGCCATGTTACGAGGGATTGCCCGTATCGGATGGTTCGGTGGTGCAGTCCGGCCCCATCGGATCGGTCGGTTCGTCCTTCGCCATGCGCCCCACGGGGCGGCATACACACCGCAGCCGTGGTAGAGGCCGCGGTGGAGGTTCTAGCTCTAGCGGTCCTTCGAACCGCGTATTTGCTTGACGAGGAGACAAGATCGTGAGGCATTACCGGGTGCGGCTACGGGTACATGAATCTTCACTAGAATTTATGTTCTTATACGTGTGTGTCCGTGATATAATTGTTGCGTAATAGCGACAGAGACGGAAAACCGGGGGTTAGTAACCTAGTATTTATAAACAACGGTAGTTAAGGTGTGTATATTATTATTACGGACCGGAAGTCTAGGATGGAAAGTGGTAATATCCATAAGTGACCGTGAATAGGTAAAAGCGAGAGAGGGGCAAAATGGTAATTGTGCTACGAGGGCGTCCGGAATCACGTCAAGACTTTATTTTACTCCAAAGTGCGTGACGAAGGTCCGTAGTCACCGAACGTCGATTATGCTAACGCTAGAGCATCATATTTCATCGAAGTCCCGCAGTTAAGCGTGCTAGAGCGAGGGAAATTCTAGGATGGGTGACCCCCCTGGGAAGTTTCTGAAAGTTTCACAACTTTAGACATAAGAAGCAATGGAAAGCTAGAGTAGTCTAAAGGGATTCAGAATATCCTGAGTGGGCGGAAATCTTGAGAGGCCGCATAGGTCGGAGCGGACTAGATCGGGTAAAGAAAAAGAGGGTGCCTCACGGCACTAGAGTTAGGGCCAGTTTGAGTAGCATTTGGGGGAAACTTTTGCGAGTGAGATGCTGACAGTTATATATGTGTACCGAACGCGTGTGATACTCCGTGCATGACTATGTTAGCGGGTGAACGTATTCCGGTAATTAACGTGACAGTGTACGGGAGGCATTAGTCGGACAGAACAACAGAGCTCAAGTGAAAAGAAAATGAATGGCATGAATGTCATAAGATAATTTGATATCGTTTCGGCTATGGGGTAGACTTGGGAAGTATTGGTATAGTGACATCGGCAAGAGAAAAGAAGTGAGCGGATAGATAGTAAAAAAGGCACCTCCGTATGATCGGAACATCGAAAAGAAGTACGGACCAACCGAGAGAGAAAAATACGGGCGTAAGGCGAATATGATCAGTTAGTAATATAAGTACACCCCTAAAGGGGAAGCGGATACGAGAAATGTAAGTGTTAGATAGAGACGATTAATACCACAATGTAGTTGACGCGGATGCTCGGCCTATTGGTAAGGTTCCCTATCGAGATAAGAAAGGCGACCGAGTAAGGCGTAAGGAGATATGGAGGTCCCGAGACCCTTATAAGACTCTACGGGGCTAGTTGAACATTCGAGGACGAATGTTCTAAAGTGGGGAAGGATGTTATATCCCGTATTTTGAGTAACGGGACAACTTGAGTGAATTATGAGAAGGTAGGGATAAGACTACCCCGAGAGACTTTTGTGTGTCTTAAAGACTTACGTTGTGTATGATTTTAATATCATGAAGATGTTGAGGAAGCACTTCGAGGCAATTTCCATTTTTAGTAAGTGTGCTAATTTGGAAAGTTGAAAATTCTACAACAAAAGAAATTCGAACTAAAAAAAAAAAAAAGAAAAAGAAGGATTTCATGTGGCCGTTGTTCCACCTAGTAATGGGCCAAGGGTCACATGGATGGCCAATATTTGAGAATTAAAAAGATGACTAAGTCATCTTGTTTATCACTTCCAAACTCTAGAGAAATCAAGAAAACTTGGAGAGCAAAGAAAGGCCATAGTATTCGGCCATAGTAAGAAATTCCAAGCCAAGGATTTAGCCATTCAAAAAATTAATTCTTCAAGCAAACTTGTCAATTCCAGGGTGTTTGATCAACGTGGAGCGTTGTTTCGGGCGATATTAAGAACTCGTTTTCAAAAAAAAGCCACCAACTTTGGGCAAGTTGAGAAGTTGTGAAGAAAGGTGAGTTTAATTTTGTGTTTTATGTGTTATGAAGGGTTTATATGTGTTGTTGTATGCTAAAATGAATGAAATTATGAAAATATTGCATGTTGGGGTGAAACCGGCCATATGTAGTTTTGGACCGTGTGTGGTGTGGAATGTGTAGGAATGATGAATTAATGTCCTCTCTTAGATATGGATGGTTGTGTGTGTTGTAATGTGTAGAAATGAATGGAAATCATGAAATGTGCATGGAGGGTGTTGGCCGAATGGTTGTTTGTGTAGAAGTTGAGAATTAATTTTATTTAGTATTTTCGTTATCGTTGTTATGGATTTTATAGGAAAAATGCAAGTTTGATGACCCAAATTAAGGTTATGTTGGTTATGGGGTGATTGGAAGTTTATGTGAATTTACGTAATTTTTGTATTTATAAGAATTGCCTTGTTAATGTGTGGATTATTAGTGTAATTTCATGAATTTGGAAGGCAAGAATATGTTTGGTGTTGTTCTTGGGTTTGGAGACAAATTCGGTTGAATTGGAAAAATGTTTGGGTTGTTTGAAATATTGTATGATTTGTTTAAAGTATTCTTGTATATGGTTTGAATGGGTTTGGATTGGTAGTTGAATATATAAACGTTAATATTGGTTTGAATGTAATTGAGGTAGTAAAATGGAAAAATGTTGTTGGAGTCATGTAAAAGAGCTATTTATGTTGAAATGTATTTTGAATAACTTGTTGATGTTGTTGGAATTGTCATTGGGTTGGTTGTTGATATTCTGAGCCGAGTCATATTCTCGGGGCGGCAAACTTATAGGGGAGATGCTGCTCGAATTTCTGTAGCCAAATATTGAGTTAAGATTGCATTCCAAAAAGGCCTATAGTAATGTTTGGTAACTATGACCATTTGTAGATTTTGAGCAAATCGGGACTTGAGTTTGGACAAGCGAGGAAGGCGAATAAGGTATGTAAGGCTTACCTCTTCTTTCTTTGGCATGTCTTAGATGTAATAGGCTTGAATACGTGTCTCGGGATCACTCTAATTCTAGAAATCCGAGCTTGAATTTGACTACTATTCATTCGGTAGAATTGAATCAAATGCTTACGAATAGTTGAAAGAATTGTCCGAACACCTAGAACTTGCATGAATAGGATCCGATTACCCTAAAACTCTCATAGGTAATGTCATGAAACGTATTATACGTAAATGGTGTACGCCGCCTCATTTGACCCGAGGTGGGCCCCTAATTTTCCGAGATTTTTCCACGTTGGCTTAATTGACTTATCTTAAGCGATATGCAAATACGATTTTTGACTAAGTTTCGACTATTAAAAAAAATGATCGTTTTGACTATTCCATTGAGTCCTATGATACATTTTGCCATGTAATAACGATCCCAAAGGTTTTGTCTTTGATATAATTCGTTGCAACTCGAAAGGTATGATCTATGGCTATTGTCGATTTCTTTTAAATGATCTATCACCCGAATTGTTCTTTCGAGTCTTGGCAAACGTTGTATGTTTTATATTGCATATGGTTTTCTCACTACTCGCTCGTGCGAACCGTTATGACATCTTTCACCGCGTCCCGGCCAGGCATGTATTCGTGCAATTCCACCGCATTGTTCACCGCGTCCCTCACTAGAGGGCCGGGGCATGTTATATATATATATATATATATATATATATATATATATATATATATATATATATATATATATGTATATGATGATGATGTGATGACGGGAGGTGGCCAGGATGGCATATGATGATTCCTTTTACCGCGCCCCTCACTAGAGGGCCGGGGCATGTTACATGTATAGGCATGATGATTTTACTTACCGCGTCCCTCATTAGAGGGCCGGGGCATGTTATGTAAGCATATGTTCATGATGATTTCTTTAATTATGACACTCAGTCCATTAGTGATTTTGAAAAACCTGATTTACGTTCAAGGTAAGTTTTATGAGATCCGGTTCGTACTATTTTTTCGTCTTCTTTATTTCCGTATGATTCAGTTATTGTGTTTACTGCTTTACATACTCAGTACATATTTCGTACTGACCCCCTGTCTTCGGGGGCTGCGTTTCATGCCGCGCAGGTACATATACACGTTTGAGTGAGCCGCGCACTTAGGGCCCCGTTCGGCTATCTTGAAGAGCTCCCTTGTCCGGAGCCCGCATTTTGGTACGATCTTTTGTTACATTCGTGTATATATTTATTCGGGGGGGTACGGCGGGTCCGTCCCGTCATATGATTTTGTTACTCGTGTAGAGGTACGTAGACATGTACGTGGGTGTGGCTATATACGTACAGCTATATGCACGTATTGTATGTTTGGGCGGTTTATTCACCGCGCGACCTCTTGTCGGCTCGCCTATATATATGTGTATATGGATATGTTGGCCTGTGTGGCCTTCGTTGGTATTTTCTGTGTGCAGGTTAATTTTGGTTAGTAAGAAAAACAGAGGAAACTCTGCCCAAATTTTTCTAAATACCTGAGTTACTATTTTTGGCTTTTGGTACGTACGGGTGCCCAGTTCGGGCGCTAGTCACGGCCTACGGGGTTGGGTCGTGACAAAAGTGGCCGGCCACCTGAATAAAGTTTGTAACTTTCCAAGGCCACATGAATATTTTTAGCAACTTAAAAAGATGACTAAGTCATCTTTCTCTCATTTCATTTTCTAGAAAATCTCCGAACAATGTCCGAGAAGATAAGAGAAGGAGCATACGGCCATAGATTTTCAAAAATGACATTCCAAGAATTAGCCGTGATAGAAAAATTTGGTTCTTCAGCAAATCATGCAATTCAAGGGTGCTCGTTAACGAGGAGGCGTTGTTTGAATCAATAAGTCATCCGTTTTCACTCTTGAAGGCCCTGGACGTGTGAAGGAAGAAGGTAAGAACTATACTCTGTATATATGTATATGATGAATGTGCATGTTGTAGTATGCTAATATGAATGAAATTCATGAAAACTTATGGATTGGAGTTGCCGGGGCATAGGCCATGCATGGCTTGTGGCCGTGCATGTATATATATATGTAGGATGGCATGATGACATGATTATGGTATGATGATTCTCTTGTTGTTGTAGTGTGTTGATATGGGTGTGATATGATTTTTATATGTACTAGTGTGGGGAGATGGTATATATATGTACGATGTTTGACAAGAATGAGCAAATGCTACTTAAGGCTTTAGTATATGTCGACAAATGAGTTTCAAATAAGGCAAGTCTTAGTGATAAGTTAATGTCGCAATGGTTGCGGGCTGTTTTGGAAGTTATTGTACTTGCAATGTAAATTTTGTAATTAAGAGGATGACATTATTAATGCATGGAGTGATAGTATAATTTATGGAATTTGAAAGAAAGAAATGTGGGAGTAGTGTTCTCGGGTTTTGGATTGTAGAATCCGGTAAGTTGGAACCATGTCAAAGTTATTATGAAATATTGTATCACTTGTTAAAGTGTTCTTGTATATGGTTTGAATGGGTTCGGGATTAGTAATTGAATGTAAATGGCGTTAATGTCAATTTGATTATATGAGTATGCGTTGAATGTTGGAATATTTCTAAGTATGTAGTAATATGTGTTTAATGTTGGAATGTGTTGGAATTGGATATATATTTGAATGTCTTGTGATTTGATTATTGATGTTGTAGTTTGGTTGTTGGTTTGGTTGTTGTTGAAATTGGCCGAGTTGCCCTCGTGGTTGGTGCATTTAGGTGGAAATGTGGCCGAAATTTCTATAGAATTTAATGTCCGTTTGGAAGACAAAGGCGTATGACTAATGTTAATATATTTGGCGCTATGTAGATCTTGGCGGACCCGAGACTTGAAGCTTGACTTAGCAATGAAGGGATTAAGTAAGTGAAAGCGTCGTTCTGTTTTTCTTTGAGCAACTAATAGTCGAACCTTATTAGGCTATGACCCGAGTCTCGAGGTCATTACACCCCGTAATCCGAGCTTAGACGTGTACTTTATTTGATGCAAAAACTTATTTCTTAATGTATGCAAACTAAGATTTCTTGTGTTTTCAAATGATTGAAATTTGAAAGACTTAGAAAGAAGATGAAGAATAGGTAATCTAAACGTCCGAAGTTTTGTGTTCTGCTCGAACGCCCCAAAACATAATATGTGAGTTCATAAGGCAACCCCCTCCCCTAACCCTCGTAGTTAGTTGAACGGATGGGGGTCGGCACCCGTCCGTGGGGAAGGATGTTATATCTCGCATTTTGTACATTTGGATGTACCTTAATGGATTTTTGAAAAAATTTAATATTATCTTCACTATGACTTCCACATATGGATTTCTTATTTACTTATATGGATTGATTATGATTTTGAATAAGGAAAACGACTCCGCTCGAAGCTTATGGTCAAAAAATTTCATGAAGTGGCCAAATGTTTTGTGCGCGTTATGATATATTCCACCCCATGGATGGGCCAATTGTTTCATGCCATGAAGCTGGTGCATGTGTACGGGTCCATGTATTTATATGTGGTGTTATGTATATATATTGTCACGACCCAACTAGGGGCCGCGACGAGTACCCGATACTTATACCGGGCACCCCCTGTCATATGTCTTGTTCTTATTACTAAGTGGGCCGTATGAACACTGGCACTTTTTTTTTCACAACATCGCCGATAATAGCATACATGTAAACGAGTAGTAGATCAATCGTATCGACATATCACACGGCGACAAAGACAACTAGGTTATGAAACATCTGACTGTACATATCTGTCTACGAGCCTCTAAACAAAATACATGTAATTACAAGTGGCTGACTTTGCTGAGTTCAAATATATACATAAGAGTAGTACCCAAAAATAGTAGCTCCGAACAATCGGGAGCGCCTTTCAATGTACAGCGGAAAACTCCTAGGATCGAGCCCGTCAACCGTCTACCAAGCGTGCATGACGAGACGGCCCAAGAAAAGGGGTCGACGAGCAAAGGTACCGAGTATGTAAGCCATAGAAATAATACAATGAAGCATGTAACATATGAGCAATAACAACATGTGGGACCAAAGATCATATAACGAGATAAAGGATAATCCGTACTGTAAGTGCCTTTCGTGCGGATGTCATGCTTGCTTTTATATACTTTTGTTCAAAACATATCGTGTCATATACATGTGAAAATAACAAGTCATGTCGCCGAAATACGTCGGCTTCCCACATGTGTCCCGCGTCCGGGCATCCCGCGTCCGGGATGGAATTACGCCAGCTGACCATGTGGCAATGCGTCTATAGCGCAACATGTATCCATTCCCCAAAATTCCCCATTTTCATATACATATCATATACATGTCATATACATATCATATAAGCAAAGATGCATAAGAACCCAAAGAAAGTCATGTGTCTATCGGGGTGACGTAAGGTCGGTAGCCCCCGATTACCTTATGGAATAACCACGGTCGCTTTGTCTCACCTTGAAGGAACAATCATTATAAGCGAGACTATCAATGAATAGCAACACCATAAGAAAACATAAAATAAGATTATAAAGTTTCAATAAAACAAGTAATGGGAATCCGGTATGCACGTATATCGAGACTCGAGTGACAAACATGAAAACACGGTCATTATGTCCCATTGGGTCATCCACGAAGGTTTCAAGACATTTCAATTTCATTTCCAAGGGTCTCGGACGTTTGAACATCATTTTACTTTAAAGCACAAGTTTTGGGTTCAATTCTACCGAATGAATAGTGAATAAATTTAGGTGTCGTTTCCGAGGGGTAGGACTTTTCCCGAGGGTCGGATTTGACCTATACTAACTAGGACATGCCAAATGAAGGAGAGGTAGGCTTTACATACCTTTTACGCTTATCCACGTCTCCAAACTCAAGCTCCAAGTTCGCCAAAATCTACAAATTGGTCATGTTTACCAAACATGATTAGTGCCTTTGGAGTTGTTTAAAATAAAACTTGGCTACCGAGATTTCAAAAGACCTCCCGTATAAATATTCCATCCCACCAAGTTCATACTCGGCCATTTTATCAAACAACAACAATCCGAGAATTGGAACCGGCCAAACTATCAACCAACAATACCAACAACAATATAACAACATCAACAATCGACTAAAACGCATTCTAGCGCAAATAGTCTTATTTTCCGAATAACCCAACAACTCCAAATCCAACTTTACACTTACAATCCAATATCAATATGTTCATATTCACATACTAATTTAAGGTCATTCGAACATAAACCAAGAGCATTTCAAACTATATATCCAATATTCAACAATTCCAACAATTCCATACAATTCGATATAATTTAATACAATATAATTCACATAATATTCCAACAATACCATCAACATACTACTTGCTCACCTCTTCCAATTTATGAAACAACAACAACTTTTTTTTCCTTCTTTCAAATTCAAGCACAACAATCCAATTTTCATTCCTCTAAACCATTAAATCTTTATCCTAACATTATAAAACCTTCCATAACAACAATTTCCATTCTAAATAAAATCAATTCATCACACCTACCTTGAATTCGGCCAACACCCCTATATGCATTCTTTTCATGGACTTCCATATTTTCCATACATTACTACAACAACCAACACACAACACAACACAATATAACACAACACACATACACACCTACACGGCCTACTCCACACACACACACACACACTTCACAACTCCATGAATTTCATCCATTTTCATAATCCACAACATGCATAAACACTCATAACATACAAAGGAGGAATTAAACCTACCTTTTCCTCAAACTCTTCACTTGCCTCAAATCAACAACTTGTATGAATATGAGTTCTTCTTGCTCCAAATCACCTCACTTGCTAAGAACCCTCAAAGGATTGTTTTGGCTACAAGAACAAGTTGAACAATCTCTCTTTTTTTTTTTTTTTGCTTCAATTTTCTTTTTTTTCTCTAGGCCGAAATGGCCATTGTTTTTCTCCTCTCTCTTTCTTGCTTTGCTTTCTTGAAAACTCTAGGAAAATAAGATGAACCAAGTCATCTCTCCACCTCTTTATATACTTAGTCTCCTTCCAATGATAATGAAACAAATTGTCCCTTGCTTGGCCTAAATTCATTTGGCCACATTTTGCAAGTGGGGTCCATGGCCAAGTGGCCCCCCCCTTTCATGAAAATTCTAGCAAATTTCATCTTTTTCATGAAAAATATTTTCCTTAGTTCCAAATTTTCCCCTGGCCTTTCTCCATATTTCCATGAGTCATTATGCAAATTTACCATTTTACCCCCGGCCTTCTTAATATTCCAACTTTACAATTTTCCATACGCAACTTGTGTCACTTGCCTTGACTTACCCGAGAAGCAAGACTAATATTCATCTTTTGTGACTTAAGGAAATTTCTAGAAAATCGAGAAAAATTGAGAAAATAAAGGGCACATGACCTACCATGTGCCACATGTGGACATATATATATATATAAGTGATGATTTAACAAGCAACTCATCTTTCCATATTTAGAAAACTCAAGAGAGATAGAGAAAAAAAAAAGAAAAGAGAAAGAGAGAGTTCGGCCAAAGTATGGCCGAACATGGTCATGGAAAACTTGGTCAAGAAAAATTATTTCCTTCAAGCTTTTCTACTAATTGGAAGGTCCTCTACAACGTGGAGTAGTTGTTGGAACAAGGAAAACCAATCGTTTTAGCTATGGAGGATCCTAGCCGAGTGGAAGAATTGAAGAAAGGTAAGATTCAATCCTCCTTTACATGTTTTATGGATGTTTTGGACGTGTCATAGTGCATGAAACGGATGAAAAAAATGAAATGTTGTCGAATTGTGTAGAAAGGAATTATTAATGTTAGAATGCGTTTTGAATCACTTATGGATATTGTTGGTATGGTTGTTGGTTTGGTTGTTATGTTGGATTTGGCTTAAAGAATTTCTAGATGTCAAGCATAGGAAATGTCATTGAAATTTTTATAGACAAAGTGTTAATTGAATTGGATTCTTAAGTGTTATGGCTAATGGTTGATACCTAATGACTTTATTGTAGATCGTGAGAAGTCGAGACGTAAGTTGGATTAGCTTAGGAAGCGGCTAAGGTATGTAAAGCTCACCCCTTCTTTCTTTTGGCATGTCTTAGTTGAAAGTAAGTTATGACACGAATCTCGAGGTAATCGGCCTTGTGATCCGAGCATGTTTATGATTCTTATTGGTTTCTTGATATTTGTATTCTTAATGTGGTCAAATCATGGTCCTTATGTCATTTGTATGATTAAATTTCAAAAGTTGCTTAAAGGTTTTTGTTTTCAAAAGAGATTTGTTCCTAAACGATTCGGAAACTACGAACGTCCGTAACTTTCAGGTAAAAAGCTCGGATCGCTTTGATATGTTTGTAAAAAGTCCTAAAGTGAATAATGTTTGTAACTTTCCGAGGTGGCTCGAATTGATTTGACATGTGACTATGATCCCTATGACTCTAGTATATGCTTAAGATGTTGATATATTTCCAAGTAATTTCCGAAAGATTTTTGATATAACTATTGTCCGGACTTTCAAATGACGATCCGTATGAGATTACTTCATCGAGTCCATGGAATGATTTATGTATATGGTTTCTCACTACTCGCTCGTGCCAAGCTCAATGCATCTTTTACCGAGTCCCGGGCTGTGACATTCATGCACATTCGTGCACTGACTCCGAGGGCCGTACGGTATATAATTCACCGAGTCCCGAGTCCCGAACAGGTCGGTACGAGACAGGGCCGGGTATATATATATGATGATATGATGATATGGGGATGGCGGCCAGGACGGCATACCGAGTCCCTTGCTAGCGGGGCCGGGACACTTATTCACCGAGTCCCTCACTAGAGGGCCGGGTACGGTATATATATATATTATATGCATGCATACATGACGATGACATGAGTTTATTTAACGCGCTCCACTGTAGGTCAGAGGGACATGTTATATGCATACTTTATTTATATGATTAATTTATGCACCGAGTCCCTCAATAGAGGGCCGGGACACGCTCTATACATGTTTTTGATAAGTTTATGACATTGAGATGCATGATATGTTTTCAAAGACAAGTCTTATGATTTTCCGTACTCTTTACTTCGCATGTCCCGCTTATTGTATTTCATGCTTTACATACGTGTCACGACCCAACCGCGTAGGCCGTGTGAGTTGAAGTGCGTAAGAGCCGGGGCACTCATACATACCCGTCAACCATGTTATGACATGTTCCGTACTAATAGCATAAGCATAGGAGAAGGTAAGTCGTCGCCGATGTATTATTACGCCGACATAAATGTTACAGATATTTGATTCGAGAAATAAATACATATTTGACTTTTCGTAGCCGTTATGTATTTATGTTTTGGCTAAGGGCCGCATAAGAACACAAACCATACAAACATCACACCTACCGGATTAAGGGTGTGACACCCACAACCCACACGTATATGTCTACGTACCTCTAAGAGTCATACCGTAATCCATATGACGGACAAGTCCCCGCCGTACCCGTGAACAAACATATATATACAAATAACAAAAGTATCCGTACCCAAAAGTGTAGGCTCCGGATCGGCGGAGCTCTCCAAACAACAGAATGGACGCTCTCTAGGCCGATGAATCACCAAAACGTCTACCCGTACCTCGCGCGGTACGAAACGCAGCCCCCGAAGAAAGGGGGTCGCACGGGGAATATGTACCGAGTATATAAAGCAGAAAGACAAAAGAACGTGATCATAACCGAAATAAGGGGTTACAGAACAAGTGTGTAATGACCAGATAACCAACTTGCCTTTTGAAATACTTGTCAGCGCATATACATATGTCGGTAAGTAAAATCATATCATAGCCGTGTCATCATAGCATCGTACATATTTACCCTACTTCTAACGGAGGGGACTCGGTAAGTAAGATTAGTATAAAATCGTGTATGTGAGGGACTCGCTTATAGAATCATCATATGCGACTGTCGAAAAACATGTATGAATAACATCGAGTGTCGTATTTACTTCCGAACATAAATCATGCATATCAAAAACATATATATCATATGCGGTCTATAACGGGACCCGGGGATCTTTTAACGGGTCGCCCTCCTCCTCGGGCGCCACAACTCATCATACTTCGAAGTTTTTCATCTCCGAACACATCCTCCGTATCACATCATGATTCGTAACACATCATACTTCGTATCATATCATATATCAAAAACTCATCATATTCGGAAACTTATCATATCATATCGAAACTCATCATACTTTAATCATAGCATGAATGCGCACGTATAACAAATCCCAAATGACTCGGCGAAGGAATTAACAATAATGTGCACGAGCGTAATCGGGGAATTACATGCAACTTAAAACATTTATAACCATATGCAACGTAAACATTTACAAAGATTTAATAAATTAATCAAACAAATTATTATTTACAAATTAGGACAATAGTTCAATCACATTTCTTCCGAATGCCACTCGGCACATATCAAACCGAACCTTAAAGATCATAACTTCATATCGGAATCATATACATAACAATTCTCATTTCAAAACTCGTTAAATAAGTAGATAATCATATTCGGGTTAAAGCGATAATCACACTAAGTCTCTTTCAACAAAAATCGTTAGTCTAAGCATGGAAAAGTCTCGGGCCCACGGATATAAGTCAAACTGAATCCGAGCCCGCCTATGAAAGCCTGGGATGTTATTCATTATGGAACTTCATGAGCATTTCGGGGCGATCCGAGCTTGTTCACGAAAGTTACGGACGTTCGTAGTTACGGAACATTCATTTAGGAATAAAATCCTTTACACACAAAACTTTATGCAATATTTAGAATTTAGTCATACAAAGGACATAAGAACCATAGCATAATTCTATATCAAACATATGAATATCAAGAGAAAAATAAGAATCGGACATGCCTCGATCGTGAGAATACCTCGAGAATCGTGTCATAACTTATTTGGATCTAAGACATGCCAAAGAAAAGAAAGAGTAGCCTTACATACCTCGTTTGCTTCTTAGCTAATCCAAACTCAGCCCGGCTCCCAAGGTCTACACAACACCAATAGATATCGAACACATATTGTAGGCATTTAGGAATTCAATTCCAAACTTTAATCTAATTCTGCTGCAACGCAGGGCAAAGACTCTCCTATAAATCCAACAACCCCGAGAATTCAACTCCGTTCAATCGACAACAACCATACCAACAAATCGCTTCCAACAACATCCATGAAGTGATTCAAAACGCATTCCGACATTAATAATTCCTTTCTATACAATTCGACAACATTTCATTTATATTCAAAAAACTACATACAATCAAGCCAATACCAATGCTCACATATTCAAGTAAAACCGAGATCATTCAATCAAGTTTCCCAAGAACATTTCGCTTTCCCCCAAAGCATTCAAATCAGCCCATCCAATACACCATCCCAAACCCAACCCCTCCAAGTTCAAGAAAACAATCAAAACAATTTTTTCCCTTTCCCAAAACCATCAACCACACCAACAACTCACACATTGACAACATTATTTCCATAAATTAAAAAACTATATTAGAATTCCATTAACTTCAACAACAACTACAAACGGGAAAATTTCGATTTGAACCATTAAAAATTTTCATTTTCAACATGGAATTATAACAACAACAACTAAAACATCAAGGAAAATTTGCTCATCTTATCCTTCCCAAAAAAGCCCTTTTAAGGCCCCCCTCAACATACATCATTCCATTTGGGTTTTTTTCATTTCCTACATACTACAACGACACACAAACATGCTAAATGCAATTAATTAATCACTCCTCATACACAACACATATCACACCCACCCCACTCACACAACCCCTAACCTTTCCCCATCCATATTTTCATGAATTTCATTCATTTTCACCTACTATAAAAGCACAAATCATTCATGACATATAAAAGAAAATTTTAAACATACCTCTTTCACTTGGTTCTTCAAGTTGGCTATGCTTTGACCTTGAACCAACACTTGTTCTTACTACTTTCCCAAAGACTTCACCACGTTGTTATGCACCTTCTAAGGGGGGGAATTTCAAAGAGAATTATTTTTTTATCAATTTTTTTTTCCGAGCTTGCTCGGCTAGGGGGGGGGCCGAATGCCCCTCTCTCTTGTTCCCCAAAGTTTCTTGAAATTTCTTGTATTTGAAAAGAATAAAAATCCTTTTTTCATCTTAATATACACATATAATAAAATCCATGTGGGCATGGCCCACACTTTTATGTGGCCGGCCACAGGCCTTATTTTTCATGAAATTTCAACTTTTTAAAATTAACTTTTCCCCCCAAAATTTTTTAAAGAGATGTTTAACTTTCCAAATCCACTTTTAATCCCAAATTCCATAATATCTCGTGCTAATAAAATCACAAAAAACCCATGCCTTGGGAAAAAAACCCTGGGTTTAAAAAACTCTACTTCGTATCCCAATTCCTCTTTTTTTCCCTTTAAAGTATCATAGTTAGCTCGGGGTTTTCCCGACGTACAAAAAATACGGGGTATAACATAAATACTTTGTGTTTTGGGGGCGTTTTTATTCGAAAAGGGACCTTGTCGGGGGCGTATAGTACAAAGTTTTGGGGGTTTTTGTATGCGGGCGCCTTGGTTTGGGTTGCGTGTTATTCGGGGGGCCCCCTACGCTATGAAGCCTTTCGGGTTTTGTATGATGTTATTTATTGATAAAAGGGACTCCACAAAAGACAAAAGGGGCTTTGGGATAGTATAGGTAGTTTTGAGAGACATATCGTTTCACGAATTACCATATTATGTTCGCTTTTGGGAAATTAAAGGGAAAGTGGCAAACCCCAGTTTTCCCAAAATTTGGCACCAGTCATGGCCCCACGGGGGGGGGGTTGCGTGGTATCAGAGAACCCTCAGTTCAAGCCCGTTTAGTGAGTCTTGTTTATCCGGTTGTGCACCATATCTATAAACCAGGTAAGGACATTTAGGATGTTATTTTTCCTTCTTACCGATCGTGCGAAGAGCATATTATCGGATAATTCCCCCCAACCCCGGATTTTTTGTTTATGAGTCCTCCAAAGAAAGGGGGGTTGCCCAAGGCGGGGGAAAGGAGCCCAGCGACCCGAGAGTTCGGCCCACCCCCCGCCCGGCCCGGGGTTTCCCGCTCCGCCGCCGAGCTCGCAACCGCCCCCCGGAGCAGAGCCAGCAGCAGCACCGCATCGGGGGGGGCTCCACCCCCAAACCCCCCGAGGCCCCCAAATCGAGCCCACCTTCCCCGGGGGGAGGAGGGGGCGAAAGATGCGCCCCGACAAGTTTGGGGAAAAGTGCCCCGGGGTACGGGCTGAGGGCGACTCGTTAAGATGATAGTTTGGGTCGTGACTTTCACTGAACCCCCCAGTTCAGGGGTCAAACCCTCGGGAGGATCCGCGATTTATTCACGATGCGCGCACGGAGGATAATTGAGTTTCCCAGACCGAGTCCGTGAGGGTTTCTTTCGACCGCGGAGAGCCGAAGGGTGGTCCCGGGGTGTTTTGGGGCGAGGGTACCCTGGGGGGCCGGTGGGAGAGATCGGGAGGTTTTCGGGCATTTTCACCCCCGGAGAGGGGCGAGCGGGGGGTTTTTCATCCGAGGCGAACGGCGGGGGGCGAGATTATAGTCTTGAGTTTGATTTGTGGCAGAACGCGCCCACTATGAGATAGGTGATAGGGGCATCATTATAGAGGGGCTAGATCGTTACTTGTGATATGTAGATAATGGCTTCCCCCTTGAGGACATTTTGGGGGTGCTTTGCAGGGGGATATCGACACAACGGGCGTCCGTTAAAAAGATTATGAAGAGGCCGAAAGAGGCGACCCCGGTTTTCCGGAGGGGTAGGGCCCCGAAAACTATACAGAATCCTTCTCCCAAAAAAACGGAGGCACCCTCCCCACCGGAAGATTTGATAAACAGGTATTCGGGGCGGCGAGCTGGCTTGTGTTTCCGATGCCCGGGGGTTTGAGCGCCGAGCCACCCTTTCCTGTTCTCGGGTTGGTAGGCCCCATCCCGGGGGGTGCCGTCTCGCCACGGTGTTTTTTTTCTTGTGCAAGGCCAATTTGAGGAGTGTCCGTACGGGGGTAATCCGGGGGCCCCCCCAGTTAGGGGTCATCTTCTTCATAGGCGCCCTTTGGGGGGGTTTCGTACACCAAAGGGGCCCGGGGGAGGGCCCGGGGGAGGCCTAGCGGGCCTTCAACCGCATATATGTTTCCAGTTAAGACGGGAGGCGCACCAAAGTGGGCGTATATTATCGATATTCTCTCGGGGCGTATACCGATAGATCCGGGCCCAATTTTTTCAATATATCTCCCTTTGGTAATAAACCGGATAAAATTAATGATAAAACCCTTTGAGGAAAATACACCGAGGAGACTATAACAAAGAAGTATATAGAAATTGTCGGGGTATATATAGTCCTACCT
>NW_026721340.1:0-8921 GCF_029784015.1 Lycium ferocissimum
CTTAGTTGTAAGTAAGCTATGATACGAGCCTCGGGGTAACTCTATTCTTATGATCCGAGCGTGCCTACGATTCCTATTCATTTTTTGATATTGGTATTCTTAATGTAGTAGAAATATGGTCCTCATGTCTTTGATATGAATGGATTTGAAATGTTGTATAAACGGTTTTGTTCTTAAAGGATCTTATGTCTAAAAATGTCCGTAACTTTCATAGACAGAACCGGATTGCTTTGATATGCTTGTAAGTGATTCTATAACGTATAATGACCTTAACTTTCATAGGCGGGCCCGGATTGGGTTGATACTTGTCCGAGGGTCCCGCGACTTTCCTTTGTATAGTTTGATGACTTTTGAAAGAACTTAGTATGTCTATCATCTCGACCCCGGAGTGTTGAGTACCTATTTATCCGTTGAGTCTGGACTGATGATTTATATGCATATGGTTTGGATACGTATCTATGGTTTCTAAAGTTCTATTTGATATGTTCCCGAGTGACGTTCGGAGAAAACTCGATTTGACTATTGTCTTGTTTTCTAAATGATGGTTCGTTTTGATTATACTATTGAGTCTCTGAAAATGTTTTAAACTGCATATGGTTACTCACGATTCTGCTCGTGCATTCTGTTGTTACATCTTTCGCCGAGTCCCGGGCCGGTTATGTCATCGTGCGCACTATGCTATATTCTGAAGTATGATGTGTTTTTCGAAGTATGATGTGTTTTCCGAAGTATGATGTGTTACGAAGTATGATGTGATACGGAGTATGTGTGCTCGGAGATACGCAATATTCCAAAGTATGATGTGTTGTGGCGCCAAAGATGGGGTGGCGACCACGTTCTGTCCGCCGGGTCCCATTATGGACCGCATGTGATATATGATTGATATATGATGACATGATGATATGATGATTCTTCTCACCGAGTCCCTCACTAGAGGGCCGGGTACGGTAAATATATATATGATGATATGATGGCTATACATGATGATTATATGATCTCATTACCGAGTCCCTCCTTTGGAGGGCCGGGACACGTTATATGTGCATATGTATATGATGATTACTTACTTATGTCACCCAGTCCCATTATGGGCCGGATATGATACATGACATTGATATGCATGATTTGTATTTCAGGAGCAAGCATTTTGGCGTTCTGATTATCATATTTGTCTTCTGTACCCCTTATTCTGTATGACTCTGTTTACTGTATTTCATGCTTTACATGCTCAGTACATATTCCGTACTGACCCCCTTTCTTCGGGGGGGGGGGGGGGGGGGCTGCGTTCATGCCACGCAGGTACATACGGATAGTAGGGATATTAGTAGAAGATGTCCCAGCTAGATTGGCGAGCTCCATTTCTTCCCGGAGTGCTGCCGAGTCAGAGTATATGTGTGTTATGGTATCTTGGGTTATGTTAGAGACTTTGCAGACAGAGTCATGTGTATAATATGTCAGTCATGTAAGCGGCTCTATAAGCCGATGTATCAGAATGCCTTATATTACAGATTTCATACGGTACAAGTTTTATTTGATTTGATTTGATAAAGATGAAAGGCATGTTTGTTTTCTGAAAAATTTTCATTATGTACTTATGTCATGTTTTGCGGGCCCAGTATGGTTATGAGTATCACGAGAGTTAGCGGGTTCGCTCGGCCCTAAGTAAGGGTCGGGTGCCCATCATGCCCTATCGGAGATTAGGGTGTGACACCTACCATGCAGTGGTGCCGCACAAGGCAATATTTTGGTCAAGACCATGATTTGATCGCGACACCTTTGCGACGCGACTGCCGAATATTGCTCAGTAAAACGGTCATAACTTTTTGTACGTGGCTCCTTTGGAGTTGGGTGACCTACCGTTGGAAGGTATTTCAAAGACCTACAACTTTCATGTTTTGAGTTTTCCCAAATTCCCAACGCAAATACCTAAAAACTGGACATAACTGAAAACTGTCTCAGACTTAGACGAATTTCAGGATTTCTAACGAACTTCCTTACCTCGTTTGACCCCGAAAAGATCATTTAACACCTGTACCCATCCCGAAGGGATCCATATAGCTAAGATGACATCTAAACCCCAATTATTTCACATTCACACCTAACTCAGATTTACAGAATGTTACAGAGTATTGTAAATATTATTATTTGGATGTCCATTTAATGTACTTGGAAACCAAGAATACTTGGACACCAAGGAAAATTTGGCAACCAAGTATACTTGGCCTCGAAGCTATTCCTCTGTACGTACTTAGCCATCAATTTTCCTCCTATAAATAGGAAGTCCATTTGTAGAAATTGTATAGACAATGAAATACTCTTAAGTTATTTGAATAATATATAAGTATCTTTTTATATATTTTTCTTTGATGTATTTACTTTATACACTTTATTTTATAACAATATTGTTTCTTTTTAGGATTTGATTGACAGAACGTTGAACATGTATATATATTTTTCAGTAATTAATGTGATGTTTTAGTTTTTTGGAATTACCAATAAAAAAATATTAATATTAATTATTTGCTATATTCACCCCACGTTGTGGGATTTCACTGGGTTGTTGTTGTTGTAATTATTTGCTATATTCCCTGTTGCATGTGAACAGCATATGAAATAATGCTACTCCAGATCCGCAGTGAAAAATATAAAATATCTACATTATTTTTAGAAAAATTTGTGAAAGAAAAGTCGGTCGTCAGAAGTATGTAATTAATGAAAGGAATTCTATATATTTCTAGGTTAATCAACCCTTGTAATTGATCCGGTGATGTGTGTTGTATCCCTCTCTGATTCCTGGTAAGTGAAGACGAGAGCAGCAGCTCCACGATGTAAACACTCCTACTTAATGGTCCTGTTTTAGAGCTCCTCTTGTTACATGCTTTGAATAGACACCATATATGCATATGTATATTTAGACTTGTCATGTACCTATAATCCAATTCATGGCATAGGGTTTCTGTTGGAGGAGGTTAGGTTGTTCTGCGACCATAGAAAGGTCCCAAAAGGTTGGTTTTAGCCTCCCTGTCCTCTTCCTTCTTTAAATTTAATTAATAGCTCAAGACCAGAGGTCAAATGTGTTGGACCATTTTGAATAATTAATTTTATAGACCTTTCTAGCCATTTGATAATTAGATGAACTACTTCATTCACGCCTCAATGCATGGAGAGCAGTTAGGCTATTTTAAGTGAAACCTGAAAGCATTTTTTTCATCTTCCTGCTTGAAAGCATATGGGATGGGGTGGGGGGGGGGTTGTTGTTCATACGCCTTTTTACAATGACATATCAGACCACCAAAAATGATGATGAGATGAATAAAATCTTTTCATCCTTAATCAGAGATTTACAATTTCGAATTTTGAGAATAGAATTTTTCTTATGGCCCTTGTGACATAAATCTGGGGATCACAGTGGAACGGATGCCGAATGCGAAAAACAAAAGAGTAAAATTACACGACAGAAATAATACAACCCTAAGGACTCGTTTGGTACAAGGGATAAGGATAAATAATATCGGGATTATATTTGAGATGAATTTATCTCACGTTTGGTTGAGATAAAATGATAATATAACTAATCCCATAATTATAATGTTATTTTATTCCTGTAGGAGAATGAAATAACTAATCTCGAATATTTAATTTCAGGATAAGTTATTTTGGGATAATTTGTTTCCAACTAAACCACCCCTAAGTAAGTTACAATATACTACCAATTTGTTTTTCTTTTCCTGAATTTCAGGTCACGTCCATCCTCAGCCAGCTGCCAAGTATTGTACTATACATATATATTTAAAGTAATGGGTGGGAAAACTTATCTGGAAATGTAAAGTATTTGTAAGTATATTTTTAACGTTGTTGAGAGATAATTTTCTCTCCACTGTTTCTAGGGTTGGATTAGAGTGCTTGCCCCACAGTCTGACTTTTGACCGTCTATGCAAATACTTAGCTCCTGCCCACCCCTAACTAACTAGGGTAAAGTGTTGATGAATTCACCACTTCAAATAAAGAAAGTCAAAATTAATGAACGTGGGTCTCAGCTATAATTAGATACTATTTCAAAAAGATTGGCACTTTTCGCTTTTACGAGAATCAATTTTTTAAATTTGGCCGTGTGATTTAACATAGAATCTTTTAAATTTAAAATTTATTTTTTTCGAAATAAAATTTACATATGTGAAAATTACGTAACAAGTATTATAAGTCACCATAATTAGTAATTTAAAATATTTAAAAGACGTATGAATAAATTACGATGAAAGAAAACTTATTTTATTCTCAACAAGCGAAAAGTGTCAATCATCTTGCGTCGGAGGAGTATCTTTTATCAAATAAGGAAATAATTTATTTCGAGCTAATGGATGTGACCTCAAGTGACCATATGCAGGTACCCGTATATTAAATACATTATTCTATACCATGTAATCATTATGAGTTCTCTCTTGGCACCACTAAAGACCATATGCATAAGCATATTCCACATTACCTAACTTTCTTTTGTTTCTAATGTAAGCACAAATGTATCCTAACGTTGTCCTACCTGCACTTACAAATAAAAAATACTAAGACCATTACAAACATGACTAAAAGGTTCTATGAATACTTAGGAAATAAATCACTGTCAAGTTTACTGTATGTAGGGGTGTTCATAGATCGGTTTGAATTAGTTTTAGGTTAAATCCAAAATCAAATCAATCTAATCGGTTTTTAAAATTATTAAAACTAAACCAAACCAAATATAATACATATTCATCGATTTGGTTGTAGTCGGTTTGGTTCGGTTTGGGTCGGTTTTTCAATTTTTAAGAAAATTAACGGTATTTCTCTCTTTCATGTATTTTTTTCCTACAATTAGGAGACAATTTTCTATCATTTTCCACTTTATAATCCGTTGTTACTCTTTTATTGTGATAGCTATAGTTTCTTGCATTATGGAGAAAATGTCTTAAGATTTATGATTTTAATTAAGCGAATAAAGTTTATAAGAAATACAAAAAATAAATCTAAGTAAATCTCGTATAGTTGTTCTTTGAATAAATGAGTTTGAATTCATGGATTTCTTGTTTTCTTAATCGGCTTACGGTATAAATTTCATTAGCCTATTACGGATAAATAAAAATATTGCTTAAAAAATATATAAATTATTTAAAAGTATTTATAAAAACTAATATATTGCATATATATAATTATAAAAATTATGTATAAAATTTGTCGGCTCAGTTCAGTTTTTTCTTCGGTTTGCTTTTAGTAAAACCAAAACCAAACCAAATATTATCAGCTTTTAAAAATTCAAAATCAAACCAGCCCTAAACCAAGTAAATATCAGTTTATTTAATCAGTTTAGTTTTGATTTTCGATTTGAATCTGTTTTTAACCAAATCGTGAACACCCCTAACTGTATGCATTAAAACAATTATTGGATATAAGCCATGTAAATTCAGTCTTTTCCTTTACTAAACATAGCAGGAGTTTTTTTTTTTTTTTCAAAACATATAAGAAATGACACTCTGAATCTCACTCACATTCATATATATTTACTGTATAAAATCGGTATTGTTTAACCTTAAAATGGATAACAATTAAATTTGTATGGATAACAATTAAATTTGTACGCGGTGCAAAGGATATGCGGTTTGATTTAGAACGAATGACTATTAAGCGATAAATAATAAAGCAAATGCGAGTAAAAACAATCAAACCACGGTAAAGCAACGATTGGTCCTGGGAAGCAACTGATCTGTTGGATCGGGTCCTAGAAACCGGGCTCGTGTTACAGTGGTTAAATAATGAACAATGATAGAACACTTAGAGAGATGGATAAACACTTAGAATCAAATTTTATTACGTATGAAGAACCAGCCAAAAGTAAAGGGGGGCCTCCTCTTTATATAGTAGAGGAGTCCTAACCCTAATACAAGTCTAAATAAGGTACAAAATCTTTGTATCTGACGAGCGAGATTGGCGCCGCCATATCTGGCTGATGGTAGATATTTCGGACCCTCACTTATCATGGTTAACTGCCTTCTCGTCCTATCTGGGTATCTAGTTCCAACCGAACTCAACGACCTGGGACCAGGTGTGCTCGGTCTTGCTACGATCCAACACTTGACTTTGACCCCAATTGGGACTCGTTTGACCCAGCAATGATCATCATGAGCTTAATTTCCTTGTCGGGAAATCGAGGATACCCTTGCCCTCAATTTTTCCTGCATACAAATAGTCCTTTGGTACTAGAGGCCAAGGTATGAGGGCTCGAGTACTATTGGTCCGATTCGGTTCCTTCCTCTGTAAGCTTCAGGCAAGTTGATAAGTCCAAACGTCGCATCAGTCACATCGTTCTGACACCGGACACGCGTCAAGTCCTGATAGGCTACCTTGACGGTTCCAGAATGTGAACCGTCTCGGTCCCACTGTATAAAAGTGCGAAATTTTCACTTTCACTTTTTTACTATTGTTTTCAAGCTATTCCAATTTACCATCGTAGTTCAATCCCTTCCCAAAATCTTCAAATCTTCATACCTTCATATATTCATTCTTTCTGCCCAGATTTTCTTCGCATCTTCATTTAGTCTTCCCCATATCTTCATATATTCATCTTCCAATCTCCAATCCTTGTTATTTTCTAGAAAAATGGCGAAGACTTCAAAAACTAAACCCCAAGATGTAGCTCCGACCTCGGGTACCGAGGGAACTTTCTCGGCGTCTAAACCGGAACCGCCCATGTCAGATTTTATTCCCAGCACCTACTCATCGGACAATGACTTTAAAGTTGAAAAACACTCGACACAAGGAGATTAGGGTGAAGAAGCGTGGAGATATCTTTGTACTATTACCCTGGACAAACTCGAAAAGGTCCGGGAAGATTGCGACTGGAAAGGGAAAGACATTGTCATTCCTGGCCCCGAGGAGGACATCACAACGTATGTGAAAGGGTATCTAAGTGTTTATACTTATCCTTTCATGTTTGGCCCCCTCGATTCGGTGGTCGTAGAATTTTGCAAGAGGTGCGACCTATGCCTCAGTCAGATTCACCCTTCCTTTTGGAGAATTGTAACACTTCTCCATTACATTATAGCCGAGGCGAAATAGCCTTTCACCATCAACCATATCATCCGATTATACAATCCCTGAGTGTTTTGGGGTGGATTAATAAAGCTCACCCGGCGAGCCAAGAATGCCCCTTTTTCGTGTATCGACGAGGATAGGGATCGAGGGTGGCAAAGTAGGTTTGTCCGTGTAAGGGCCGAGGACCTCATCCCCTCCGATCAACTTCTATTTCTCAAGAAGTGGAACCCAAAGCGTAAGTGCATCTTCCTCCAAGTAAATGAATACCTTTCCGGTACCGTGCTTTTAAGACCGTAAATTTTCCTTTTTTTTTTTTTTGCAGCCACTTCTCAATTTCTTAATACGGTTCCAAAATGGAACCTTTGGATTGAGAGTTTATGTAGCCAGCTTACTTATGTCGAGCGCAAGTGGCGGCTAGTTTAAAAAAACAGATGGGAAGCTCTTCATCACGGTGAGTACATTAGGCCATTATTGTTACACTTCGAAAAAATTTTCGTTGATGCACAGTGAGTGGGCTAATGAAGAGAACGAAGTATATGATGTTTCAACAAGTAAGAAATAACATTTGATGATTCTAAATAAGATTTTAAAGACATTCGATGTTAGACGAGAAAGTTGCGAAGAGAAGGCCATGTCTGCGATAAGTATCAGAAAGGATTTGTGGGTAGCAAGTTAATGATGTCTTAATAATGTTTTGGAGAAGAGTTATAATGTCCCTTAGATTACTAACGAGTGATAAAAAAGTGTTAAGAAGGTTCCATAAGGTTTGGAGATCAAACGAAACGACGGGAACAACTTCGATGGAACTGTGAGTTCCACGGCCAAGGTTCCACGGACCATATAATGTTCCACGGACCTAGGATGTGTCCGTGGAACTGCCAGCAGAGAAGATGGCTGGATGGTCATGAACCAAGACCATTTTCACGGCCAACACCCTGATCCACGGACCGTGAAGCAATCCGTGGAAGTCCCGACGGGCAGAAATGTTCCAAGTCTTTAAATGTAATCCCACTTCATTTATTTCATTTCCACCAACTTCTTTCATCTCTCAAGACCTCTAGAACCTTCCACACATTTAATCCACAAGAAAATCAAGAGAATCAAAGATCAATAACAAGATTTGAAGTGAATCAAGCTTATGAAACCTCATTAGAGTCATCCAACTCAAGAAATCTCAAGAAAGGTGAAAATAGGGTTTTGGTGGAAAAGGTGTATTACTCTTCAAGGCTTGTTTCTCCATCATCTAAGGTGAGTTTCATGACCCTTCTATGTTATTTGAAGTATTAGTAAGTTGAAACACATGGATTATAGAAGAGTATAGAAAATGAGTCATAAATGGGTGAATAGTGTCATTGTTGAGTAGTAGTTGGATTGAATCATGAAATTATGAATATGTTATAACTGACATTTAAACCATGGAATAAGTATTATATGTGAAGAAACATGATTTTGGAGAATTGAAGGTAAATCATGAAATGGAAATAATGTGAACGAATGATGATTGTTGGTTAGGATATTGTGATTGTTGTTATGAATGTTGGGAGTTGATATGGAATATGGCGGAAAGTAGTATAAACAAAGGAAACCCTGCCCAATTTTCTTTAGTCTTAAGAAGCACCTTATTGTAATTGCCTAGCTAACGACGATACGAACTCTCTTGAAGGTAGAACGTGTGCATTAAAGGAGAACGAGCAAACAATCAAATAGTTAAACGACAAAGGTATGTGAGGCTAGTCCCCTTCTTTTCTAAGCATGACTCCATGGTATGAATCCTCTTATCTTTCTATGACCTCTCTACATATGTATGTATCGGAATGATGAGTCTACGTTATAAAGAGCTCTCGTGAGATGAAGTTAAG
>NW_026721341.1:0-8906 GCF_029784015.1 Lycium ferocissimum
TCTCAAACCTACTAAACCATAGGCCCTGGAGACGGAGACCTCTCACGTCGATACCCTACTGCAGGAGCCCTTCCTCTAGCTAGGGAAGCCCCGTGGCCTCTAGCTCAACCGCGTCCTCTAGCCATCGCTTGTCCTCTAGTGCCAGTGAATAAGCGAGCTCCGGCACCTGGTCTAGGGCTATCGTATCACGAGTCCTCACCATCTGCGAGAGAAGAGATAAGAGTCAGATACCAATTCGATTGCTCCAGATTCTAATTAGAATAAAGTAGGAAGAAAGAAGGAAAGAAAGTGAAGTTTCCCAAATGTCCTATAGCCTCTCATAGATAAGTACGTAGCTCATCATACCGATCCAGAAGACTCTACTAGACACGCTCTAGTATTATAGACCAGGTAACTTAGGGCTCTGATACTAACTTGTCACGATCCAATTAAACAAAGTCGCGCGGGCACCTACCTATTCCACCTCGACAGGCGAACCCTTAACTCCAACATTCACAAACACAATACAAATAGCAAAAAAGATTAAAGTAACGTAAGTCTGACATATGAATATACAAATAATGCAAAAATAAATCAAAAACCACCCAGTATCTGGTCTGATCATACAAGAGCATCTAACTAAAATCTACATGTCTGGAAGTAATAATAATACATCAATAGTCTTGATATGTCTCAGAATATCAAGTAAGACATAAATAAAGAGGAGTCTCCGGGTAGCGAAGCGTCCACGTGCTCACCCTAACAAGAATAGAATAAGCAACCACGAGGGGTAGATGTCGGTCCCACCTAATACTCTGCATTCATAAAACAATGCACCAACTGCAGGTCAGTACAAGCAACATGAACTGGTACGTATCATAGGCCGACTAAGATTAGCTAACATATATCAGGGCAATAAAGTAAGATAAGTAGGTAAATCAACAAGGTATAAGTCAACACGAGCGTTAATCAAGTACAAGTCATCACCTAGGTTAGAGCATCTAAACCCAACTGTGCCAAGTCTCATTACATCCAATCCGCATATCACAATTACACCACAAGAATATCACATAGAATCCATGGTACAATGCAATGCAATAATGTATGAACTGTGAATGCAATGCATATGCACCATACACATGTACTCTGATGATGAACATCACATCTAGACAGCACAACCCATGGGGGACCCCTAAAGTTTATGTACCCTCACGATTCCGACAAAGACCTTAGCAATCGCTACCAGCACTCATACCTGGATTTCGAGATAAACATCGGACATCGGTCCTCACGTCACTCTCATCCAAATGAGCCCAGCTCGTAACAGTGTTTCTTTGTATATCATCAATGTATCAACAGTATATCATAAAGGATGAGAATGCGTACAATGTATGTTTTCAATGTCAATAATCAAGTCAATATCAACAATACCACACATAGGCACACCAACAATATCAATAAAAAGGCTACAGAATAAGCTGCAATTGAATCACAATCCTCGTCTCAAAATAACAACAAGTAAGGTGCTACAATATCATCATCAAGATATATCAATAGTTACCAATATTTACTAACTCCAGGTGGCGTCGAGCTAACAACAAATAGAACAAGATAAGTCACAGCACAATGGGGTGGCTAGCCCCAAATCATACAACAAGGCTCAACCTAAAGCAATATCTAACCCAACTTCATACCCGAAGGTTTACATGCATTCTCCGACAACATCATCTAAATATATGCTTCGTTAATCGAAGTGTCACCATACGGTAAACCGTAACCTACCTGGAAGGCCGAACAACAAAGTCTTCACAATCACACCTTAGTCTTTCCTTTCCTTTGAACCTCGAGATAATTGAAGTCTAATCATATCCAAAATACACAATTAGAATCAAGAAAAACGTCAATCATACTTCTATTCAAGACCCAAATTCCCAACCTATGTAATGGGGTTTATGAACTAGAAAGGGGAAATTAGGAATCTATCGGCCTCAACATGAAATTAAGCTCTAAATGATCAATTCCTATCAATTACAAGATAAAAGAACCAACAATTTACTTAAATTCGGATTCTAGGCCAAATCCCCAAATTTAGGTATAAACCCTATATTCTAATCCCATAAACTAGCCACTAATTTAGAAGAATTCATGCAATAATAGATTCTAGTAATCAATTCCATGCTTAAAGAAGCTAACCCAATCAATAAATTAAGATTACAAAGCTTAGAAGAAGAACTCATTGAACCCTCTTTTAATCCTTAGACTCTTAGTGAACTAGCTTGATAACGGAATCCTAAGGTGATTAAGGAAAATGAAATAGCGGAAGAAATAGAAGAACTTACCGCAGAGAGTTTCTCCCAAGAATCACCTTGAAAGGCTCTCAATAACTCTAAACTCGTAATAATAAAGAATGAAGGACTTAAGGCTTTTAATACTCATTTAATGAAATAATCTGCCTGATACTGCTTCTGCGACACCAAACCGCTGCGGCGGTCCCTCTTCGGCGGATTCTGCTGTGTCGGTCGTCACCAACGTTTACACTTGGCCGCGGTTGCCGCAAGTCCACCACTATAGCGGTGCCGCTGCTGCTGTAACGGTGCCGCTATAGCGGGAACCAGAACCAGAAAACTATAAATAAATCACAATCTCAACCCGAATCCCGACTATCACCCGAGGTCATCTGCTCACATACCACATATGTAGACGTACATAAAAACAAGCTACAAACGCACTCGTGGCCTCAAAATTCCCTTCGGCGGTCTCGTTGACCGAGTCAACCCCCAATACCTCAAATCAAACTTCCTAACCTAAGTTCAAAAATGCACTCGAGTGCATTGGGAATCAAACCAACTATTTGCACAAGTTCTAAATGACTATCTGGACCTCTCAGAATTGACGGATTCCCAAAAAAGGCATGTTTACCCAAAAGTCAACTTTGTGTCAACTATTTTTTGCTTAAAGCTCAGATTTCCCGAAAAGTCACCTGAATCATATCCAAACACCTCAGGAAGTGTGTCAAAGGTTCCCTCAGGTCAAAAGTAAGCTAAACAAGCTTAGGGAAGGGTTAAAGTGCCGAAAATATTATAACAATCAAATAGGTCGTTATACGGAAGTTCAAATAATGTAAAAGGCTGGAAAAAGCAAGCATTACAGGATGGATAGAACAGGTCAACATACATGTTCCAGTGCAAAGAAGAAGCAGAGACAAATTCTGAAAAATGAACATATACGATCAATACATGTGTGTCAAGACTAGACAAGTGCAATGATAAAAGCATAGGGTGAATGGAACTCAAAAAACACATGTTCCATCATAGAGACAGATCCAGACCAGTACCACTTCAATGAGATAAAGATGACTCCTCTAGAGTAGTTTATTGAAGAATAGAACAAGCATATAAACATGTTTTATCACACAGGAGTCATCAGGTGCAAGACATGAATAAATTAGGTTTGCAGAGATCATGAGGAGGAAAGGTAAAGGTGACTAAGATGACTCAGAAGTATTGAGTTCAAGTAAAAAGAGTTGCAGACAAAGCATATAAACATGGTCTGCCCATAAACTGGGCCCCTCTATCTGATATATTGGACACCAAAACACAATCTATTCGTACTATTTCTTTTAATGTATAACTTCACATTTTCCTTGGTTGTACGAGTCGTTCTATCTGGTACGAAGTGGGCTAACTTCGTGAGTCTACCAATGAGCACCCAACTGGAGTCCTACTTATAGTATGGACAAGGTAAACCTCTGCTATAATCTGATGCTATATAGCTGGAACACATAATCGGCCTTGGTATCTCAATATCCTATCTCTTCTCACTTTGAAGACTGTCAGCTCATTCTACTGAACCTTCTCTTTAGGCTGAAATAGACTAGGGTCCTCGTATTGTTGCTGTTTCACCTCTATTGCTGCAGATAATACTATTGTATTCTAAATAGTAACTTCTTTTTCTTCTAAAATCAATAGTCGGACTCCCAAACTAGCTAGTTGTTATATCTCTCGAGCCTCTCTCTCTTTTCAGCACCGTAGTAAGTTAAACTGATCATAAATCTACAACTAAGGGTGTCAGTTACAATATTAGATCTTTCCTGAATGGTATAGAATCTCCACATCGAAATCTTGCTGTAACTCTACGTTCTTGCTCTTCTGCCATCCTCATTTGGTAATCTTCAATTTGAATCGTTCTATCTTCGAGGAGGATCATGCTCAACTGCCTTCTCTTAGTTCATTTTTGCTTATGCTCCAATGCCATTGTTTGTTATACTCTTATATAGGCTTGTACATTAGCATAACTCGTCCAAAAGAAAGCTTTATAATTTAATAGGGAAAATTGGTCATAAATTCAATTTCTTCTATTTAAAGATGTATTGGAGATTCTTATAATCTGCAAAGGTGTCAAAATGCATGCCATATCTTAAATGTGTGAGTGCACAGCCACTGCCAACTCTAGAGCATAGGCCGATAATTATTTTCGTGCTCTCTTGACTGCCTCTAGGCATAACTATCTTCTTTCCTTTGTCATTCTTATGCATGCATCACAAATGTATTAACTTATCTCTGTTCACTCAACTCTGGAACTTCTTGTATACATACCTCGAGTATCAGTACTATCTGCTTGGATACATATGAACTCTAAAGAAATCAGCATCACGGACCGACTTTTCTGTAATCTCTACTTTAGATCTTTATACCTGGAGCAAGTTCTCCTTCTTCATGTCGTAGCAAACTTGTTTAATTAACTTCACTTGTAAAAAGAATTCATATTAGGCCAGGAAGCCATTGTCGCATATCTCTAGAGGACCTTAGGTGTTTTTGAACTGCTCGCATTCATCTTCAATCGCTTTCATCTTCACCCTTCTCTGTTAATGTCAATTCTAAGTACAAACCTTTAAACGTTTGTTTCAAATTCTAGGTTCAATGACCCTTTTGTCTTTTGAAATACTTTATGTTAAACTTTCTCTGTCATTTCCTTTGTCTGAAATTCTTTATGAGAGTTGCTATCATGCACCTGTGAAGATGAAATGTCATGCACTTGGATTAACTCTGTAATTTGTAATTTTGTATCATCTAACGACTCGCTTGTGATCTCTTGACAAGCCATAACCAAGCCTTGTATAAATCAACTACTGGTTTCCCAAATCTACTCATGTTTCATGTCTTAGTTCTGAATAACTCCTCTCAAGGCCTATGCCCTACTGTCTTTATTTAAACCTCATACTGTTGACACCTAATTTTCACCTCATAAGATGCGTATTTTAATTTTCAAATTTTCAGCGTATTTTAATTTTCAAATTTTCCGAGTCAAACATGGAGTAAGGATACTTCCCTTCAATTTTAAAATTTTAAAAATCCCGAGAAAATTGCAAAAATGACGTTTAATTATTATTTCCTGAAAAATTGACAAATATAAGAAATGCGAGTTATTTACTTTCATCCCGCTCCGTCTAGTCCGGGAAAATTGTTAATTTAAACAACGTATTAATTATGGCTCATTTTGATTGCATTTTTTCACATTTTTATATATTATCCGGAACTATATCAATATTGGGCTTGTTTTAAAGATAATTTTTTAACTTTGCGAGTTTTAAATTTTAATTTGCCTAAATAATTGTTTTACTTAATGACATAAGTGTTATAATATATAGTTTATAATTATTGAAATAGGATTGGGGGGGCGGGGGGGCGGGGGGGCTATTTGTTAAGTTTAAAACATAAGTGGGTAAAAGAATTTAAAAAAACGAGGGGTGAGAAGTTTCTAAAATAAACTTCTCGCCCCCCCCCCCCCCAATTTCTCGTTCACCTGTCACCCCACTTCTTTATTCAGGCGACATTAGGCAATTTCTAGGGTTTATAACTAAGCCTTCAATTCATGGCGATTTTGGGCTTGTTTTCGCAAATTGTTTGAGGGGTTTTGACTTAACCATGTGCCTTCATGGTTTTCAGGTTCAGTTCCCTTCAAATTTCATTTTTGCTATCTAAATTAATCCTTAACCTAGGATGTTACTCGGGTTTTGATTGGGTTAAGGTTGCCGTGGGCGGGTCCACGAGGCCTTAGCCATTTTGTGCACCTTAGCACCACAAAATCAAAACCTAGGGAAAATTTCTTAGCAATTCCCTAATTTGAGGTACACAAATTGGGGATTTTATCCACTGTACTAATTAGTACAATTGTACCATAGGAATATAGGTTGTTTGTACTATTTTGATTTTTTAGATTTTTGTTGATTATTTGATAGATTTTAGGGTACAAATTAGTTGGATTTTGTTGTCCTATGTGGAGAATTTCGAATTATCTGTTATAGGGAACCATTTTAAGATTTTTTGGGGGGTGGGGGTGTGGGGGGGGGGGGGGAACTTAGGATGAGGTGTCCATTTTATTTTATCCTAGGATTCCCTAATTTGAAAAAGTCTATAAATAGCAAGTTTAGAAGTTGGATAAGGACCTTTTTCCGAAAATCTAAAAGCATAGGCTAAAAATATAAGAGATATACAAGAAATATACACCATCTACATATATATGTACAAAACAGTTTTATAAAAAATACTATAGATATACAAAATATTCACACAATATACAAACCTATATATAGGAAAAAGAAGAAAAATATAAGAAAGAGGTTTTGGAAGACAAAGAGGGTTTTTGATTACTTGAAGTTGATTTCAACCCCTTTTCGGTCCTTAGGTTGCCTTTACAAAAGGTAATCCCTTCTTCAAACTACTTTACTTTCAATTTTGAATACTTATTGTTTTATTGCTTAATCATTATGCAAATGTTATGAACTGCTGTTTCTTACTTTGTTATAATAAGATTCTGTTTTAGTTTGAATGTCTAAAGTTATAGAAAAATAAGTTAAACATCTGGAATATGATAGTATTAAGTAAGTTTATAACTTGTTAGGTTCATAAAATGAGAAAAGAAGTTAAAAAGGGGGGGTATAGTCTTAAGTTCTATATTGTGGTTTCAAATCAGGACATTTGGATTGTTTCATTAAAACAGTGTTATGCAGTTATTAGTTTTAGTTTAAATGAGACTATTTTGAAGTCCGGAAGTAGTCTATGTAGTATTAGGCTCAGTTATGTTTAAGCTGGTTGAATGCAATCATTAGTTGCTATTTGGTTTCTTTCTAGAGTAATATACTTGTTTGAGGTATGAAAACTATTTTGAATTGATAACTTCCCTCCTAAAAATGAATTAGAGAATCACTTGTTTTCTTTGAATGCATTTTTGTGAAAAACTGGCTACTTGAAGTTGTTTGTATTGTTGATCATATTCTGTTCCTATTTTACTATTCTAAAACTGTTAAAACATGACCCCCTAAAAGGTTAAGAGGTAAAAATGAACCTATTTGGACCTTAAAATGTTAACTGTAGTAATATGTTGTTGTAACTTGCTACTTGTTTGTATCTATCAAATATAGAATTCCAAAAACTGAGTGGGAACCTCATTTTTCAGTGACAAAACTACTTGAACTTTGTTGTTTTGTAAATTGTGATAGACTGTGTGATTGACAATATTGAACCATGTCTTGTTTGGCCTTATCTGTGCTTATGGCTTAATGTTATGTTGAGTTGAATATACTACTTTGCTAAAATAAGATCATTAAAGGTAAAAATCAATAAAAGTGAATCTATCTTCATCTAGAATGTGAACTGTGACCATTTGCTATCCTATAACTTGCAATTTGTTGGATTCTCGAATCTGGATCTTCAAAAATGAATGAAGAACCTTTCTGCGTCCTGATTGCCTTATATGATCCTTGTGTTTGTTGCTTTGCAACATAGAATAGGAGCTTGAAAATGAAATACTAAATCTAATTTATCTTGTTTATGTGCTAAGCTGAGAAAATAGGTTGTTGAACTACTAAAAATAGGATTTGTGAATCTTTTGTGAAAACTGATAAAAACCAGAACTTGCTTTTTCTTAAAAACTTGACCGTGCACTTAGGTAGAGGCCTTCACGTGCATACTTAGTATAAAAACTAGATCTTGATCAACTTGACACTTCATAGATATTTTACGACACTGTTTAGAGATATAACTTATCATTCATTTAGAATTCCACACCTTAAGTTGTTGTTGATGTGGAAGGTACATTATGTTACGGTTCTCTTTTACGCGGGTGAGGCATAAAAGTTACTACGAGTTTGTTGGTGCTCTAATTGGATTTTTAGTATTTTAGAGTTTCCACCTAATTTATTATGAAAAACTAGGAAAATCAGGTTTAGAGATTTTTCCAAAATAAGTAAAAATCTTTTGGACCAAAGTTTGAGGTAAGGGTTCTAGTGACCCCCTAGGGAAGGTTTTACGTACCCTAGTATTAAAGATCCGTAGAATTCAGTTGACCTACGAGCTTCAATGTGTGATTAATGTACTTATTTGTTTGAAAGTGTTTAATTTTCCACAAAATAAATGTCATTTCATTTCATTCATATCATGGTCTTCAAGGAATATTCGGCAAAAAAAAAAATCCCTTTATAAAAAGGGGTTTTGTCACGACCCAACCTCGTAGGTCATGACTAGTGCTCCGAATCGGGCACCCGTACGCACCCATTAATCTAAATAGCATACAGTATAACATATACAAACAAAGGTGGTAAACGCCGCTCTAAAGCTGTCACAAATCGATATAAATCATAATCACATCTTCCAACAGACAGATATCACACATAAGCCGGTAAGGCTATCATAGTATAGGACGCCCAAAGACACGAATCACACGGACAATCAACGAATGCTGAGTACCCACAACCCACACATATATATGTCTACGTACTTCTTAAGAATAATACCGAATCATAATATGAAGGGACAGGCCCCGCCGTACTGCAGGAATAAACATATACATATATATACAATAAGTGGGGACCGTAACCAAAGTATAGGCTCCAACGGGAACCTTTCCCAAAATAGGCCAAGGAAACCTGT
>NW_026721342.1:0-8590 GCF_029784015.1 Lycium ferocissimum
TGCCCTTGGCCTTTCTTGATAATTAAAACTTCTAAATTCTTCATAAGCCTTTCATATGCTTAACAAAATAAAAATATGGCCTTGCTTGTTGTCCTCCCGCAATTGTCTTCAATTATCCAATTGCACAAAAATGCGGGATATAACAATATCATCCCTATGGGCTTGTAACTACCAGTTTTCCCTTTGCAAATGTTTGATTGAGTTTATTTTTGTTACTTGGGCCATCTTGATGATTAACTCTATTTGGGCCTTTATTTGTTTTTCCTTTTTGACTGTCTCTGTTCAATATTGGGCCTTTTGTTTACTGTCTTTGCGTCTATAAGTCATTGGGCTTATTTGATTTGTTTTTAGGTATTGGGCTAGCCTTGGTGTTGTATTGACTTATATGGTTAAGTATATTATGATCAATTCTTTCTTTTACCTTAGTTATGTATGTAAATATCGAACACTTCCTAATCCTTTTTTCTTGTTATATTTTATGTGACTGCACACCGGACCACTTGCGCCACTCTCCTGCGTTGAAACCTGTTGGGCCTAAGGCCCAACATCATTATTCTTGATCAAGTCCGGATGATAAATAAAGGGAAGCTAATATATTGAAGTCCCAACCATGGATGAAAATGATCACTGGTGGGCTTGGGTAGGCCCATCAGTTCAAATCTCCTTCCTTTCTCTCCTTCCTTCTTTGTATATTATATGTGTAAACAAATATGCAAAATATTGAAACCCTTGTGAGTGTTAGAACTTAGGGAATACGTTAGTATGATTAGATAGTCGCCTTAATGATTTTCAAACTTGCCTAACTCTAGTACACACATGAAACCGGTACTTAACTTTTCACAAGTTTCTTCAAGTCTAAAACAGGTTCAGTAACATAGTTAAGTCCAAATGATTTTCTGGGAACGAACTAAGTTACGATTTTGGGCCTTCTTCCCTTGATGAGGTCTGGAAACAAAAAATGGATTAGTGAAAAAGATAGCTTTTGGGCCTCAAGCCTACTTCGGACCATTTTGAATCAAATTGATATAATTGTCCCTTTTGCCTTTTGGCCCTTAATCTTAAATCAGACTAAAACGAGATGGACTTAAGGATTATTTGGACTGAAAAAGAACACTTTTAGAACCGATTTTAAATTTTGAGAAAAAATGAAGGGTTGAGGATTCAGAATTTTCAGAACCAAAAACTGAGTTTTTACCTGTCTAAATGGGAGAATTTTTTTAGAAAATAATTAAGGCTTTGTTTTAGGGAAAAAATCCCAAACTTAAAGGAACAAAAACAAGATGAATTATACTTGGACTAATTTTAAGATAAGATAGCATTGGTGTAGAATGTGTGACATATGAGATTCAAAAATGCGTAAAAAAAGGACATAAATAAGATTTTCTTATAGGAGATATACTCCATAATTTCTTATATACGTATCATAAAACCTATAAGTACTAAAAGGACTAAAATAGTAGCAACTCTACTTGAGAGAAATCCCGAGTGTGTCTTAGTCCGGCAATAAAGTGAGTTGAAATCTTAAACGGATTTTTGAAACCATAACCCCTCTTTTGCCGAAATTTTAAATTTATGATAATGAATGACTTTGGGAAAAATTTATTCTACAGATCCTTAATACTAGGGTGCTTAAAACCTTCCCTAGGGATCACCAAAACCCTTACCTCAAACTCTAGTCCAAAAAGGATTTTTCTCTTGCTCGATAAACCCTTTTTAATCCGATTTTCATAGTTTTCCTTAAATAAATTAGGTGGAGACTCTAAAATACTAAAATTCAATTAGAGCACCAACAACCTCTTAGTAGCTTTTATGCGCCCGCGTAAAAGTGAACCGTAACCGGTCTCATGTGCAAATAAAAATGTAAATACAAAAGATAGCACTGAGGCTTAACACTTCTTAAGTTATGAATTGTTCAGTATTATATGAGATTGTTACTCTTTCGCAAGATGTAATGGATGTTACTTTACACTCTAAAACTTCCGATGGACAACATTGACTCTCATCACAAAAATGAAAGACTGCCAATACAACAAGAAGATGAACTCGATAAAGTGATACCGAATGATACTTTATAAGACTTCTGAACAGAGTATACATGATAGTGTACTCATGCCTATAGACCCTTAGGCTTACTATGCCCTCAAGTTACAAACATTTAGAACAATGTAAGGTTGTAACCTTTTGAATATAGTTATGGATGTTACATACAACATAAATCACTCGAAATGGAGTCAAATGATTACGTCATATACGGGACCTCAATCAACAAGAAATCATCCAAAGACTAACATATGGGACTATGAGAAAAGTTATACCCCGTATTTGATATACTGAGTTTCGCCGTAACATAGTCGACCTGAAGTTAGTAAGTGAGGATGTTGTCAAGGTTATGAGAGACTCTACATAGTTATTCCATATATGTGAGAGTTTAAGTTATTTTCAGAAGGTGTCGGAAGAGGGGAGGCGAAATAAACTAGAAAAATCTGAGTTCTGCAGCAGAGCAATTCGACATACCAAGTCGACGGACCGTTAACATATCAACGAATCATCGATTTTCCCGTTGAAAAACTCCTAGAGAATCAAAGGCTTCCGCAAGTCAACAGTGGTGAGTCGACAAACCGTCGACATGTCGACGGACCGTCGACCCGACCGTCGAACCGCAGATGATTAGAATTCTCTCTTTCCTATAAATTAAAAGGGGCCACGACCTTAGTCATTATTTTCACCTAAAAATTAGAAACTTCTAGACCTTTCAAGTCCTCTCTACACTCTCCACTCACCCATACATTTTCTAAGCCAAATCAAGTGGAATTTGAGCCTTAAAACCTTAAGCTAACCCATAGATGATGGTAATCCTTGCTCTTAGTTAAGTTTATGATAATTTGGGGGTTGGAACAAGTTTGGGAGAGTTAAGGTTCTTCAAGATTAAGGTATGTTCTCTCCTTATTTCCTTATATTGAATTGATTTGGAGACTAATAAGTCATGAAAGTGAAGGAAATTGTGGCAGGGAAGGTTATGGGGCATTGTGTTATAATTGTTGGTAGTGAAGGAAATTTGGAAGAAAGTTTTGGATGGCTATGGGTGTAAATTGTATATAATTTCCTAAATATGGAATTTTTGGTGTTATTGTTTTTGTTTGGGAGTTGTTATGGTAATTGGTGGAAGTAGACAATATAGGGGAAGTGCTGCCCCAAATTCCGTTAGTTCCTTAGTTACTCTAGTTGAACTTAAGAGTGTTTTCGAGACTTAACCTTAGTATAAATCCTCTTGAATGTAGATTTGCGAGCTTGGGAGGAGAATGTTAAGTAGTTAAGGAGACGTAAGTATGTTAAGGTTGTCCCTTTCTTTCTTAAGGCATGACTCCATTGTTGTACATTTACACATGACATCCATAATGTCTTTATTCCTAAAAATGCTAGAAGCTTATGATTTTCGAAGTTCTTACGAGATTGTTGATAATTGTCTTATGATTATTGATATTTCTCATATGATTAATGATGTTCACTCATTGTTGTCGATCTCATCTTGTGATATTTATTCCTTCAAGGTGAGATATAGCGATGATGATGGTTCCATAATGATTCCTAGGAGGTTATCGATCTTACGTCACTCTAATAGATTTATGGCTTTTACTTGGGCTCTGATGCATGCTTTATATATATGTAGCTATTTTCTCACACCGAGCCACGCTATAGTTTGCTGGGTACGACACCTATTGTGCATATCACTGTAGTGGGTACGTTATGATGTTACCCCGGATGCGGGATACCCCGAACGCGGGATGATATGATATATGGATCGGGCTACACGTTCTGCGGCAATATATATATGTATGTATCAAAATGTTTTTTTTAAGGCTAAGCATGCATGACATCCGCCTTAAGAGGCATTCAGAGGTACAGGTTATTGCTCCTATCTCATGCTTCTTCTTTTATACTTTATGTTGTTATTCATGCCTTACATACTCAGTACATTAATCATACTGACGTCCTTTTGTTTATGGACGCTGCGTTCATGCCCGCAGGTAGGCAGGGAGACGGACCAGATCCTTTGGCAGCCTTATCAGTGTTTGCACCAAAGTGCTTCATTTGGTCTAGAGCTACAGTTTAGCTGGTATTATTCTTTTCTGCATATATGGGCATGACGGGGTTCGATCCCGTCCTTATGATGTTTTGTACTCTTTGTAGAGGCTCGTAGACAGATGTATATGTCTAGATGTTTAATACCCATTCATTTTTATCTTGTATATCATTTTGGCTTGACCTTTTCGGCTTGTACATATGGCATGGCTTACGATGTTTATGTAGATGTGTTATATCTTAGAGCTTATGTCTTGATGGATTGTGATATTTATGAAGTCAACAACGTGGTCCCCCTAGGTATGAATATAAGAAGTATGTTAAGTGGTGCTCGATAGGTCAGCTCCGAGTACCCGTCATGTCACGACCCAACCCCGTAGGCCGTGACTAGTGCCCAAGCTGGACACTCATATACACCTGTTACTATAATCGTTCACAACTAGCATGATAAAGAACTTATATATATATATATATATATATATATATATATATAAAGGCAAGACGTCGTCTCAAAACAGTCACATATATATACACATCCAAAGAACTTTGTCTCCCGAGGAGTTACTGACTTTCCGACGACATCGTACACAAGACGGCAAGGCTATTATAATATAGGAACGCCCCAGCCATACACGAGCCAACAAGGCTATCATAACACACGGCTTTCAAAACATATATATATATTTATATCTACGCAAGCGACAAGGCTGCCACCACGCACAACATCCCAAAACATATATATATATCGCAAGCCGACAAGGGTCGCCCGAATGGGAACGTCCCAAACATAAATCATCGAACATGTGACTGAACGGTAACTATATACAAACCCACACATATGTCTACGCACTCTAAGAGTAACAACAGATCATATGATGGGACGGGGCCCCGCCGAACCCCCGGATAGACACATATATACAACAAGAGGATCGTATCACCAAAAGCTAGCTCGGAACAAGGAGCACTCAGGTAAGCTAAATGGATATCCTAAGTCGCGGATCACCAAAACGAGCGTGCCGTACCTCTGCGGGCATGAAACGCAACCCCCGAAGAAGGGGTCAGTACGGAATATGTCATACCGAGCATGTAAAGCATGGAAATATAGTGAGTAGGATCATACCAAAATAAGGGTGTAGAAAACTAGTACAATAACCGTAAAACCACAAGGCTTACCTTTGAACATAAATCATACGTGCTAATATCATACCCAACCCGTTATGGGACTTAGTGACATAATTAGATAATCATCCATACATATGCATATATAACGTGTCCCGTCCCTCCAATGAGGGACTCGATAGTAAAATCATCATATACATGTACATATAACGTGTCCCGGCCCTCTAGTGAGGGACTCGGTGAATAAAGTCATCATATGCCATCCTGGCCGCCATCCCCATATCATCATGTCGTCATATCATCATATACATATACATATAACGTGTCCCGGCCCTCTAGTGAGGGACTCGGTGAATAATGCAGTAGAGCTGTGCATGAGAACATGTCCTGGCCCGGGACTCAGTGAAAGATGTAACAGTATGCACGAGCAGAGTAGTAAGTAACCATATGCACCCAAATCATCTTTTGAGACTCAATGGATAAGTAGACTAATTAATTCTCGAATGTCAGGATGATAACTATATTAAGTTCTCTCTAAATGTCATTACGAACTATATAAAGGAAAGTCTCGGGGATCATAGACATGTATCAAATCAATACGAGACAGCTTATCAAAGTTAAGGACATTATTCATTATAGAATCCTTTAGGAATAGAACTTTTATGCATCATTTACTATTATTCAATCATATAAAAGACTCGAGGGCAATAGCTCGACTATTACGAGAGTTCTAACATCAAGTGAATAAAAATCATAAATCATGCTGAACTTATGAATAGAATTACCTCAAGCTCATATCATATCATACTTACATCTAGGACATGCCAAAAGAAAGAAAGAATAGGCTTTACATACCTTTAGCGTTTACTCGCAACACAACACGTATACGTCCAATAGTGTCTCAACCTATATTAAGACGTCAAGAACTACGATTAAACTACGAAGAGATTCAAAACGTATTCTAACGTTAATAATTCCTTTCTAGATAATTAGACGACGCTTCGCTTATATTCAAACCAACCACATACAACCAAGCCAACATCACCAATCATGCCTTCAAGTGTCAACCCGAGACTATTCAAACATGACTCGAGGACATTCCGGACAGCCCGTACAACACCCCAAAATGGCCCAACCAACACACAATACAACATATAATCTTCCAAGTTCAACAAGAATAACAACAACACATTTTTCTTCTAAATTCATGAACTATACAACAATCCACACGTTAACAACATCATTCCCATAAATACAAGAAACTATGTTAACATCATATTAGTTTCTACAACAGCCCACAAACAATTATAACTCCAACTTGAACCATTAAACCTTCATTCTCATCACAAAATCCATAACAACAACAACAACCCAAAATATCAAGTAAAATCAATTCACCATTTCCTACACAAACAGCCCCTACACGGCCTCAACACCAACATACATAATTCCATGATTTTTATTCATTCCTACACACCACAACACGTTCAAAACCACCCTTAATACATGCAAAAGAAAGTTAAACCTTACCTTAAACACTTGACTTCTCAACTTGACTAGAATTTGTGCCTTGAATTTAACACTTGTTCTTGCTATCTAGGATCAATCGCACGTTATTATACACCTTCCAAAGGGTTGAAATACTTGAAGAAAATCAAATTTGATCAACAATTCACAAGCTTGAAGCTCGGCCAGCCATGGCCGAGAGCTTCTCTCTCTCTCTCTAGGTTTTCTTAAGTGTAAAGATGAAATATGACTTTTCTTGTCATCAATTTGCTATTTATAGCATTCCTATATGTTGGACACATGTCCCACTCATGTCTTGAGCCAATCAAATTTGGCAAAACCATGGGTGGGACCCACACGGCCATTAGCACCTAATTAGGATTAATTTAACATTAAAATAATCACTAATCCCCACATAATAATCTAATCATGGTTAATTAACCCCTAATCTCCATTAATATTTCCATGCCAATTAAAATTTATAAGCAACTTGTGCATTAAAGCAAAATCAGATGTTAAAAGTCTCTACCTCGTATCCCAACATTGTCTTGTCCGTAACTTGTCGCGATTGGCTTAAAATATCCCAATGTACAAAAATACGGGATATAACATCCTTCCCCCCTTTAGAACATTCGTCCTTGAATGTTATACTAGTCTTACAGGGTCTTATAAGCACTTCAGGGGAATCTCTTTTATAACTATCACATACAGTTCATTTACCAATCAGCATAACCAATTTGGGAGTTTAAATTACCTGTAGACATAGGAAACAAGTAGGGATACTTATTCTTCATTTCCTCTTCGGCTTCCCAAGTCACCTCGTCCCTGTTATTATTCCGCCACAATACCTTAATGGAAGCCACGTCTTCATAAGATAGCTCCTCCGTTATCTGGACATCATCTACAGGGAATACCCTAGAAGGATCACCAATACATTTGTGAAGCATAGACACATGAAACACTGGATGTACTGCTTCCAAATCAAATGGTAGGTCTAATTCATAGGCAACCTTGCCTACCTTACGGACAATCTGATAAGGCCCAATATACTGGGCAAGTTTCTTCTTCACCGAATCTCATTACACCCTTCATGGGTGACACCTTCAAGAATACCCAATCACCAATCTCGGAACTCTAATGTCGACGTCGATTATCTGCGCATACGACTTCGTCGACTCCGTCGCTAATAACCTTTCCCCGAATGAGTTTTACCTCAAGAATCGCTGGCCGAATCATATTTGGGCCAATTAACTAAGTTTCATCAACATCAAACCAGACCAATAGGTAACTCCGTACTTCTGCCATACTAGGCCTCACGTACTACTCGGGTACTAGAATCGTGGCTATTGTTATAAGCACCAATAAGTGGTAATCGATCATCCTACACCACCGAGTCAATCATACGTGCCGTAACATATCTTCTAGTGTCTGAATAGTACGCTCGGCCTGTCCATCAGTCTGAAGGTGAAATGTTGTGCTAAGATTCACTTATGTCCCCAATCTCTTCTGGAATGATCTCCAGAGGTTAGTTGTAAACTGGGCTTCTTTGTCCGATATAATAGATGTGGGAACCTCGTAAAATGTCACTATCTCCTTGATGTATAACCTTGCATAGTCCTTAGCTGAGTAAGTAGTCCTGATTGAGAGAAAATACCGATGATTTTTGACTTTATCCGCAATAACCCGTATAGAGTCATATTTCCGTGAATGCGAGGTAAGCTTGTAATGAAGTCCATATTCTAGAATCTTTAGCCTCATACATTAATTCTTGACTTCTTTAAAAGACTCTAACTATCACTCTGCTTTTTAGCTCTTAATCTCTATCCTTATAGTTAGTTATCAAGTAGCGATGAAGTTCCCTCATTTAATGTCACACCCCGCCTTA
>NW_026721343.1:0-8676 GCF_029784015.1 Lycium ferocissimum
TAGAAAGGTCATAAGTAAATTTTGGGACTGATTTGAGTCTAATTTGAGTACAATCTGTTAGCTATGATGTTGTTGATGTTGTTATTGTTATTTTGGAGTTGTTTTGGAGTTTGGAGGAAGTAGATGATATAGGAAAAATGCTGCCCAAATTTTGTTAGCCCATTTAGTAGTCTAGTTTGACCTTATAAGCGTTTCAACGACTTACCTTAGTATGAATCATCTTGAATGTAGATTTACTAGCTTGAGAGGATAGACGTTGAGTGGTTAAGTAGACGACACGGTATGTTAAGGCTATCCCTTTCTTTTTTATGGCATGATCCTATTGTTACAAACTTACACAAATGATATCCATGATGACTTCACTCTTAGAAATATTAGGAGCTTATGTTCTTGATCCTCTTATGATATTATTGATTTCGTCTCATGATTATTGATATTTATCTTATGGTTATTGATATTAATTATTGATGTTGATCTTATCTTATGGTTATTGCTCCTTCAAGGTGAGATATTTTCATGATGATAGTTCTATAATGGTAATTGGAGGTTTACCGGCCTTACATCACTCCGATGGAGTTGTAATGATTCTTTGGGCTCTCATGCATGCTATACATAAATATATGTTGCTATTTTCTCACATCGAGCCGCTCTATTGTCGGCCGAGTACGGCACCTATTGTGCACACCACTGCAGTTGGGTACGGATAACACCGAGCCTATTATGGTCGGGTACGGATAACAGCAAGCCTATTATGGCCGGGTACGGATAACAATGAGCCTATATGGCCGGGTACGGTATTATGATATATGTATATGTATGAAAATGTTTTTTTTTTTAAAGGAAAGCATGCATGTCATCCGCCTTAAGTGGCATTCCGATGTACATGATATTTCCCTTATCTCTTATTACTTTTCATATCTTTATTATGTTGGTTTCTATGCCTTACATACTTAGTACATTATTCGTACTGACATCTTTTTTTTTTGTAGATGCTGCGCTCGTGCTACCAGGTAGATAGGGAGACGGTACAGATCTAGGCTACCATCTCAGCACTTGTACAAGAGCACTCTACTTGTTCCGGTGGGCCGATTCAGTGGCATGATTCTTTTGTGTATATATAGGCATGGTGGGTCCGGTCCCATCCTTATTATGACATACACTTCATGTAGATGCTCATAGACAGATATGCACAGTTAGATGTTCTATGACCTACACGGTTCATATCTTGTTATATCTTTTATGCAGCCTTGTCGACTTATGTATATGGGCATAGTTTGATAACTTGTACATGTATATATCATTTGAGCTTGTGCCCCTTCCAGTTTATGTTATCTATGAGCTAGCACTATGGCCCACTCAGGTATGATTATATGATGCATGTATGTCATGTGTACTCGGTAGGTTAATTTAATTTTGGGCCGTCAAGGCCTCCGGTTGGGTTGTGACAAAAGTGGTATCAGACCAGTTCGTCCTAGGACTGCCTACGAGCCATGTCTAGTAGAGTCCTATTTATGGGTTTGTAGTGCACCACCCTTATAAACATGAGGTTACAGGACATTTAGAAAAATTTCCTTTCTTTCTCATCTTAGATCGTGCGATAGAGCCATGCTATGAGGATTCCCTTTTCCTGATCGTGTGTTATGATTTCAATAATGCCTGTGATGAGGAAAGCTTCAGCGGCCCAGAAAGGCAAGTCAGTGGTTGGTAGGAGAACTGGACGGGTACCACCGGTAGAGGTTTGAGGAGGGCGAGTCCCAGAATAAGGTTCCATCATGGTCCTCTCATACTCCGCCCTCTCTAGAGTTGCATAGAAGAGCTCTACCACCCCCAGCTCCTCTACCAGATGCCTCAGGCCAAGAGATGAGGGAGGCTATTCAGTTGTTGACCCAATGCTAGACACTCAAGCCCGACGGCAGGTACGGTTATGGTGACAGGGGCGATCGGTGCTAGAGTTTGAGACCTTATCAATTTAGACCCTCCAGAATTCTTTCGATCGAAGCCAGATGAGGGCCCATAGAATTTTATAGATGGGATATTGAGGACGTTGCGGGTGATGCATGCTTCAGATATGCGAGTTAGTGGAGCTGGCTTCCTATAAATTACGGGATGTTGTTATTTATTGGTATTAGACTTGGGTATCGTCCAAAGGAGTTAATGCACCCCCGCCTATGTGGCAGGAGTTTACAGATGCCTTTCTTCGGCATTATTTACCGCCAGAGATTCGATGGACCCGAGCTGATAGGTTTCTGAACCTTAGACAGGGGAACATGAATGTTCGGGAGTGCAGTCTTCACTTTAATTTGTTGGCTAGGCATGCTCCAGCTATGGTAGCTGAGATGAAGGATTGTGTTTACCGGTCTGTGAGTGGATTGGGGTCGCATTTGATCGATGACTGCATGACGGCCTCACTTCAGATAGTTATGGATATTTCCCGCATTCAGGCGCATGCTCAGAATATTTAGGAGCGTCAGCAGAAGCGGAAGGTCGAGCATGAGCATGATAGGGGCTATATTAAGAGTGCTAGATCTTTCGGTGCTATTAGTGAGTTCAGAGAGGATCAGAGGCAGCAATATTCTAGGCGTTGAGGCCATTCAGTAACTAGTGTACCTCTGCGATTTGCGGGTCAGAGATTTGATTGATGTATTTATTCAGGGCCAGGTCAGGGTTCTATGTCACACCCCGATCTTACTAGGGTGTGATGGGCACCCGACCCCATATTCGGAGCCAAGCGAACCCGCTGACTCTTATTACATACATACTTTCTTTGGATTCTTAGATTAAACAAAAATAAAATACATAGTAAAACTTTCCAAAATCTTTTGTCGTTTCCAATTAAACACAATCTGTAAACATAAGGGCTTTGTAACATAATGTATAATAAAAATGCATCGGCTGGTGGAACCATTTTTCAAAACTGACACACTAGACCCACGACTGCGTACGCAAAGTCTCTAACCGAACGGACTGCCAAAGACATCTAATCGACTCGGCAAAGACCAGGTACAAATGGAGTCTACCAACTCCGCTGGAACGTCTTCTGCAATAGCTCTTACTTGTCTGAGTGTACCTGCGCGGCATGAAACGCAGCGCCCACAAAAGGGGCGTCAGTACGAAAAATGTACCGAGTATGTAAGGCATGAGTAATATCACGAAATCATAATAGAGAACATAAAACACAGCATAGGAGAGTGATATAACCTGTATCTCTGTCTGTTTACCATGATAGATATTGTACAAGTTAACTTTACCTTTTGGAGTACTATATAGATACTGCAAGTAAACTGCCCGACCGTGTAGGTGCGGTGTATAACTGCCCGACCATATAGGTGCGGTGTATAACGCTTTCTGAGCAGACCATGGAATAAAGGAATAATCTGTCATCTGAGTTCCCCTTGGGGCGGATGCCATGCATGCTAGCTTTTCTTTTTTAAAAAAAGAACATGTAAATATACGTAAGTAAACCGCCCGACCACGTAGGATCGGTGTATATCGCCCGTCCATATAGGGACGGTGTATAAGCCCGCGTCCGTGCCTCCCGCGTCCGGGGTATAATCGCCCACTGCAAGGGTGTCCGCCCGGCCGCCCCGTCAGACGGCACGGTGTCATAAAATAAATCATATGTAAATATAAAGCATGCATGAGAGCCCAAGTGAAAACTACAACTCTATCGAAGTGACGTAAGGTCGGTAACCTCCGATTACATTATGGAATAATCGGGATCGCCCTGCCTCACCTTGAAGGAACAATTATAAGGCGAGACTATCAATCAAGGATAACATTACGGGAAAACATAAAACAGGGTCATGACATATCATTTCATATACTTTGAAACCTTTAACATAGTCATTGTCCAAAAATTAGCTTAGCATTTCATATCGTCGTATTCATGGTACGAACATATCCTTGGCATATTCGTCCTAGTCATTTTCTCATATCTAGCATCATCATTGTCAACATAAAATCATAGTCGTTGTTTTGGTCATAAAAACTTTCGAAAATCGTAAAACTTGGATTTTGGAGAAAAATGGATATTTTGGAAAACATTGATAAACTTTTAGGAAGGAAAATCATGCTTTGAAATCATAACTTCTAACTTTGAAAATAAGGACGTTATGGGAGCATTTATAAAATCGCAACGTATGATTCATGCCATAGAAGGAAAAGGGACGAGCCTTAACATACCTGTCTCACGACCAACTAGTTACGCTTAATTGTCCAAGCTCGCTACCGCTATTCTACATTCAAGAAAATTGATGCAACCATTAGATTCATTACTAAGCACACTTGTCTTGATTTTTTTCAAATAAATTCACTTATGATCCGCCGAAATTTCGGCAAAGATCTCCTCGTAAATATACCATCCCCGAGAATCTAACTCGGCAAATTTTAATTAACAATAATCCGGAAATTCAACCCGTCCAAACCAACAACAATACTAGCAATTATTCTAGCAACACTTCAATATTCAATTCTATTCTATTCTATTCTATTCAATTCAATTCAATTCAATTCGCATAATGTTACGACAACTCAATCAACACACTACCTTATCCGAAACCTTCAAATTCAACGCCAACCATACATTTCATTGTCATTCATATACGTTAACTTCAACAACACCCTTCATTCTACATCACATAATCCATAATGACAACAACTAAAATGTCAAGTAACACCAATTTACCATAACTTACCAAAACACCTACTATTCGGCCACAACCACTTCTTTACATGTTTTCATGCATTTCCTTCCATCTCTACACATTCCAACACAACATAAGACTAAGTAAAATTAATTCATTCCTCCCATGCCACACAACACACACACGACCAACTCATACAATACAACACACAACATAACACACGGCCAAACTTGGCATGCACACTTCCATAAATTTTTATTCGTTTTCTACACAACACAATACCACACATACGGCCCATGCCCAACATTCACAACTTCAACCAAAATCATCAAACTTTCATTGTCAACATAGAATTCACAACAACAATAATCAAAATACCAAATAAAATACTTGGTTCACCATTACCATACCATACCAACCTCACGGCCACATGCACAACACAATTTATTTTCATGATTTTCATTTATTTCTCCACACTACATCATTCACAAGCATCTATAACATAGGAAAGGAGGTTAATTCTTACCTTTTTCTACTTATCTCCTTCCCTGACCCAAGTTGCTCCTTGCAAGAATTGTTGTTTTTCTTGTTCTAACAATTTTGTTATGTTGGAGAGAACCCTTGAATTAGTATAAATACTAGAAGAATGAAATTTTGGATCAAGAATTGGAGGCTTGGAATATTTTTTTTCTCTTCTTTCTTGGCTTGGCCGAAGCCTTGCCCTTCTCCTTTTTTTTTTTTTTTTCTTTCTCTCTTTCTTTCTTTCTCTTCACTCTTGTATTAAAATGATGAACTAGTCATCTTTCCATATTTGCATCTTAGTCCCTCAAGTATGGCCTCATGTCCCCTTTCTTCTTCTTCTAGAATTTTCCTCCTTTTTCTTGATTTTTCTTTTCTTTCCTCTTTTTTTTTTTTTGCCAACTCGCCTCTTTTCATGAAACTTCTTGAAGGCTTTGTGAAATTACCATTTTGCCCCTTGGCTTTTACATTATTACCTGAGACCTTTTTGTGAACTTCCCTTTTTACCCTCAACCTTTCTCAATATTTCCACATTAATAATATTCATGAATAATATTCATAACCAACTTGCTCATTAATATAATTTTTGGAAACGGTCTTGCCCTCGACATTCCTCAACTATCTCGAAATATTCGAACGTACAAAGTACGGGCTATAACATCCTCCCCCCCTTTAGAACATTCGTCCCCGAATGTTTAACTGACCTTATGGGGTGTCATAATATTTCGGGAGGGTCCCTTTTATAGCTGCTCTTTCCTTTATGCTCGTTTCTTATCCTTTACCTTATTCTCCTTATAATCGAACTCCTCGATTTTTACATGAATTCTTAATCCGTGTCATGGATTTCCTTTTGCCAATCGTCGAAGTATCTCGTACTTCCTATGCTTTTCCTACTTTTTGGACCGTGTTGCGATTCCTCTTTAAATCCAATATAATATGTTCTCCCCCTTTTAAGGGGTTCCTTATATGCCAACAGTCCTTTTATGAAGTCTTCATCTATACCTTATTCCTTGTCTACCTTCCCAACTCTGTGTCTAACATATCGGAAACTTCTAATCCTAAGTTTTTCCTTTACTTTCTGCCTATGTCATCATTTTGTCCCCTTTTCCATACTCTTTCGTCCACTATTCGTCCTTTCACTTGCTTAACTTACTTACTCATAATTCCTCTTTAACTGCGCGTCTGTGCTGTAGTTGTACGTCCATATTTCGCAAGTGTTCCGCTACTTTTGTTCTTAGCATGGAATCCTTACAATTTTCGCTCTCTCTTCATCCTTATTCATCGGGTCTTTAACTATATTTGTGATGCTATAGCCGGGCGGTCTCTTATGCACGCTCCCTCCATTTTATTTTATTTCCGCTAAGATCAAATCCCTCAGACCTCACATGAATTCTTATTCCACACCTTCAACTTCCACTCGACAACGTCGACCCATTGCCTTTATATACCTACCAAAGTCTTATAACATCGTCACTAAACTTAGTCATTCCTTCTCTTACTTCACATTTTCTTGTCACGGTTACTATTCCTTTAGCCTCACTTATTGCAATTAGTTCTCGAATTCCATACATTCCTCTCCTGTCTTCTTTTACCACACTCTACCTTTTTCACATGCTTATTTCGAGTCCTTTCCCAAATAGTCTCGTGTTTTGCCGGTAGTTTTTTTTTTTTTCGGGAGCTCCATTTACTGAGGTTTCCTACCTTTCACCCCCTTCCGGCAGTTTAATCTCTTCATTTTCCACCTACTCACTCTCTCTCTTTTCCAACTATCGTCACATTAGAATTTCCAATCTCAACCTATAGTAGAATAATAACAGCTTACTTTGCAACACTTGTATCACTTACTCTTGATGTCTCTCGAACTTCGGCACCCTTACTCGATTGATACCTTTTATACCGTAGCTTCGATTCTTTGGGACTCACATGTCCACGCGATACAATCATATATGGGATATCCTACACCTTCATATATATATATATATAATTACTATCAACCAACCCACCAAATACTTCCAAACAACGTTCAAGCCTATCCTATTTCTAGTGGTCGTGATGCACTTCCCCGTCTCTTCACCGAGCAAGTCTGCCTCGTCCTGTGCGTCCTCTTATGGTCTCCAACCATTCCATATGCTCTAGTTTCCCTTAGGCTACCCTAACTTCTCATTTGTCTCTTAAGTCTGGACATATAGAATTTCTTGCATACTTCCCAGGGGGTCACCCATCCTGAAATTGCTCCCACCTGAGCACGCTTAACCTCGAAACTTTGGTGGAATCCGGTGCCTTAATGCTGCTATAATCGCGTCCGCTCTCTCACATGACCTTTATTACATGTTCTGGAGTAAGTCGAAGTCTTACCGATTCTGAAACATTTCCGTAACACGTCCTTTCTTTTGTAATTACCATTTTACCCTTTTTACTTCCTGATGTTCACTTCCCACTCGTGTGTACGACTATTTCCTGTCCTAGGCCTCCAGATTCCCGAGGGTAGTGATCGCACCTCCTTCATCGCCATGTCAAATCCATAACCTTTCCGAAACGTCGCATCTCGCTTATTTCCGTTTATCTTATTTCCTTTTCGCGCTTCTTTCTCTTAGACGTGCCCATTCCGGTAGGGGCCTCCTTTATTATTCACACTATTCAAATCTCGCACACAACAATATTAGCAATATCTTATGTGCTTACATATGTATACGACACATCTCGGCCATACGAGCCTCGGGTGACGAACGTAACATCAATACTCGTCCCTATAACTTTCCGTATCGCTTCTCACTTTCTTCCGTCGTAGGTAAAGCACAGCCTATAGGAAATTCCATTTTCCTAGGACTTGGCTCTATCGCACGATCGTAGGACGTAAAGAAGGTCAACAATCCCTAGATGCCACATGACCTCACGTTTATAAATGTGGCGGCTTCACACCCATAAACGGACTCCTACTGGACACGACTTTGCAGACAACCCTTAGATCGACCCTTTCCGATACCACTTTGTCACACCCCGATCTTACTAGGGTGTGATGGGCACCAAACCCCATATTCGGAGCCGAGCGAACCCGCCGACTCTTATTACATACATACTTTCTTTGGATTCTTAGATTAAACAAAAATAAAATACATAGTAAAACTTTCCAAAATTTTTTGTCGTTTCCAATTAAACACAATCTGTAAACATAAGGGCTTTGTAACATAATGTATAATAAAAATGCATCAATTTGGTGGAACCATTTTCAAAAGCCCGACACACTAGACCCACGACTCGTCTCCGCAAAGTCTCTAACTTTGAACGGACTTGTTACATTCCGTGTTTTGTACCCTCGGGTAAGTCAAGGCAAGTGACACAAGTTGCGTATGGAAAATTGTAAAGTGGGAATATTAAGAAAGGCCAGGGGTAAGGTACAAATTCGCAAAACGACTCATGGAAATACGGAGAAAGGCTAGGGGCAAATTCTCTGAATTAAAGTGAAAATGATTTTCTACACTTAAAAGAATTTTTTGCTAAATTAAGAAAAGGGGCC
>NW_026721344.1:0-8845 GCF_029784015.1 Lycium ferocissimum
GCGGATTAATGACTTTTATTGACTTAAGACATTTTGATTCGCTCTACGTATATATACATGTTAAGGAGAAATATTTACGAAACGTAACGATAGTTTTCCTATTTACAAAACATAACGATATATTACAAAACATGACGGATTTTCATATATTTTTCGTTTTTTTTTTATTTTTTTCCGAAAATATATATATTTTTTATAAAAAAATATTTTTTTTTAAAAATATTTTTATTTTTAAAAATATTTTTATTTTTTAAAAAATAATTTTATATATATTTTTTAAATATTAATTTTTTTTTTTTTTTTTTTGCTCAATGGCTTAAAAAAAAAATTACCTCATATTTCTATGTATGAAAGTTGTATGAAATGTGTATGTGTGAGCAAAATTTTAATATAATTTTCATATACAAAATTTTGAGCCGAAAACTTTAAGCCTTGAATATTGTATGAAAAATTGTTACAATGTTGTTGTAGTTGTATTAATTTTCCGAAACCTAATATGAAATTTATATACAAACAATGTGAATGAAATTCTAAGTCTTGAGGAAGATATACATTTTCATACCATTCTCATGCATAAAATTTTAAGCATAATGTTTAAGCCTTGATCAAGATATACATTTCATACGTTCTTCATACATAAAATTTGAGCGAACTTTTTAAGCCTTGAGCAAGATATACACATTTCATACACAAAAATTTGAGCGATTATTTTAAGTCTTGAATGTTGTATCAAAGTTATATACAATGTTGTTGTAGTTGTATTAATTTTACGGAAATCTAACATGAACTTTATACATGAAAATGTGAGCGAAATTTTAAGACATGAGCAAGATACAAATTTCATATTGTTTTCATACACACAATTTTGAGCGGATTTTTTTAAGCCTTGAATGAGATATACACATTTCATACATTTTTCATACACTAAATTTTGAGCAAACTTTTTAAGTGTTGAAATGGAGATATACACATTTCATACAACTTTCATACATAAGTTTTTGAGCAAAAAAAAAAAAAAAATATTAATTTTTTAAAAAAATAAAAATAAATTTTAAAAAAATATATTTTTTAAAAAAATAAAAAAATATTTTTTAAAAAAATGATTTTTAAAAAATAAAAAATAATTTAATTTAATTTTTTTTTTAAATATAAAGCATGTTTTGTATAGGATTTGTAATGTTATGTTTTGTAAATATAAAACTATCGTCACGTTTCGTAAATATTTCTCCTTAAGATGTATATATATGTCAAAGACCCTATCAAAAATTGATGCTTTCTCGGCTTTTTTTTGCGCGGATTGCCCTTCTTTTGGGGTGGTTTTTAAATTTCATTTTCATATTTGTGATCTTTAAATTACTTTTTTTCATATTGTTGTGCTTTAATTTTTGCCTTCACGTTAACCCCGGGCGTTCACGCGAAATCATAAGGTTACGGGTTCGAACCCCACTCAAGCATAAATTAAAAAAAAAAAAAAAAATTGCAAGGCAAGGTTTGGGTCGCGTGTATGCTTAGCCGCATACATCTGTTAGAATTACCAAAGTTATGCCGGACCCAACATACTCATGCCTTATGGGCAGACTTGATATAAGTATGCCCCATAAGGCATAACTAAAAATATGCGCCATAAGGCGGAACTTTTCCTTAAGGAATAACTAAAAATATGTCTATAAGACAAAGTATATGTCTTAAGGAAAAGTTATGCTTTATGGGGCATACTTTTAGTTATGCCTTAACTAAAAAGCATGCGCATAACTAGGAAAAGACTTTTAAGGCTTAACTAAAAATTTGCCCATAAGTATCCGGACCCAAGCATAAACTTTGTGAAGGAATTACCAAAAGTTATGGAGGACCCGCATACTTATGCCAAGTCCGCCCATAAGGCATAAGTATGCCAACCGCATAACTTTGGTAATTCGCCAACAAGTGTATATCTTTGATAGAATACATACGTAAAATTTAAACTCAGCCTTGCGAATTTTTTTAAAAAAATTTCACTGAGTAGTGGATTCGAACCTGAAATTCATGGGTTTTAGTCGAAGGGCAAAATTTAAAGATTTCAAATATGAGGGACAAAATTTAAAGACCACCCCAAAACAAGGGCAATTCGAATTTCCCTCTCGGCTTTTTGCACTTAACCAACATTCTAAATTGTAATAGACTTGTATGTGTAATGAGATATGCCATTTGTATTTGAAATAGTTATGCCATTTGTACTTGAAATAGTAATTCAGGTACAAATGAACCTTGTACTGTTGTACTCACCTGTTTTTCATTCATTGGGCCGACACGGAAGAGCATATGGACACTAACAATGCAAACTCATGTGAATAGGAGCCTTTTGTTTAGAAAAGCCAATGGGCCTTAAGGTCCTAAATCTCCAAATTAGGTGCTGTCCAAATATCGGAGCCATTGATAGTATTATACCATTATTCGTTCCTCCGGTTCAATTTATATATATGCAATCAGTATTACGTATTACGCCGAGGATCTATCAGAAATAACCTCTCTACCTCCTAATGTAGGATAAAGATGCATATCTCTATCCTTTTAAGCCTTGACTTGTAGATTTCAATTTGGATATGTTGTTGTTATTCTTGCTTCTTTGCAATCAGTATTATGAAATTTTTGATTTTATTGTATAGGCAATATTGTCATATATTCTTGATAAGTCTTAATAAAGTAAGAATTAGATTAACCTCTTAAGTGTAAGACCGCAAGTCTCTAGCTTTCCCACTACAAATATTGAAGCTTGTTCTCTTTCCTTCTTATTGTATTGCTGCTAAATTGATTGTGTTGGGTATATACCATTAACCATGCATTCAGATATGGTATATTCTAACAATTATCATGGTTAAAAGTCTAAGTGGGAGATTGTTGGGATATATACTATTAACCATGTGTTTGAATATAATATTTATTATAGAATAATTATTTATTCAAAAATTATTTATTCAAATTTTAATAAAGTGTTAAATAGATCATGTATTGGTATATGTGTCCTTTACTTATATAGTAGATGATTTAGTGTATAGAGTTTAGCTTATATACGGAAGATTAAATCATTGGTTCTTATAAGTATAAAGTTTATGTTCACAATCTAAGATGGAAATTGGACAAAGCTAGCGGTATGATTGTAGCTCAAGATTAAATATAATTATCTTCATTATGGGATGGTATAATTCCGACTTTTTGTGCTAGTACATTTTGTATGTATTGAACGGACCAAGTACTGATAAGTGTTTTTGTACTGAATATATAAAACAACCTCTCTAGCTCATTAAATGTACTTATACTCTTAATCTTGATATGATTATTATGATCAATGCCATTTTTTCATTATTTTGATTAATTAAAAGGTACGACTCAATTGCGGGTCTATGTATTTCTGGTAAATTAGATAATGTGAAAATACATTCGTGAAATAATAATTAGTTGGTAAAATCCATGTCTCGACTTTGAGATTGATGATACCCTTTTATGGATGCTTATAAGTGTCATGAGAAAACCCTGCAGGTAAATTTTGTATCTGTTACATGATAAGTTAAGCGGAAATATAAAGGATTCAATTAGTCAATGAATTAAATTGTCAGTAATTTATTTAATTGATTGGTATCTGTAATCTTAATATGGGGAGTTAAATAAGTTTTAATGTATGATTTCTCAATTGAATTGAGGAGTGCAATTACGAATTTTTAGTGGAATAATTCATAATTTATGTCACGCCTCAAACCATGGCCTGGACGTAACACGGCACTCGGTGCCTCACTGCATGTGACCGAGCGAACCACATGGTTTGCTGAATCATCATGAGGCATACATGAGCGGAATATGACATAAACATGACGAGCTTAAATATGGTATCATAAATATCAAATAAAATACTTGTTTTAAGAAAACATGAATATGGATTGTCATAGATAATGAGCCAAAGATGGCTATACGACTCTAAACATTTGACATAACATAACTGTCTAGTCTATGAAACCTCTAACATAAGTTTGAACTGCTAAACGTAACTGCTGGGACAAGGCCCCCGAGATACCTTAAATGCATAACTAACATAAAGTAAATAATGACTAAACCCCGAAGAAGATGGGGCTTACCAAAAGCTGATACGTAGGTGGTCCTATGGAGTAGATCCGTTGTCCTGTGGATCTGTACCTGCATCGTGAAATGCAGGCCTCCGGGTAATAAAAAGGGAACGTCAGCACATTAAATATCTTTGGTATGTAAAGTGGCGAATGAAATAAACATGGCACGTAAAATAACACGATGAGCTAGCCGAAACCGAGCGAAACAGTGGTCATGAACATGTGTATCTGACATGGACATAATTACATAAATACATATATAACATGGGTAAAAACATTTTAAGTTGAGAGAGCATTAATATAACAGACATGTAACCACCACGTTAACATATGGCGTCTGATCTCTGCCCGACCAGCTAAGCCGTAATATAGCTTGTCGGGGTACAAGACGTGAACATGACATGAATGGATCCAAATCCCTCAATGAGAAAAATATGAAGGAATCGTCCTACTGGCGGAGCGATCCTTATCTTACGTTGGCATATGTAGTTTCAGGTATGAAACCTTCCCGGTAATCTGTGCAACTCCCAAGAACATGAACATGATATAGTTGGTTGGCTAAGAAGCCCATGAATTTCATAAAACATGACTTGTATTAAACATGAGTATCTTATATCATAGCATGGATATAATAATATAAAATAATTGCATGAAAACTTATAGACATGTAGGATATTCATGAAAATAAGCATTACATTTAATAACTTGCATATAAGAACCCATGGAATGCAAAGTATGGGTTTTTATGGATTACGGATAGATTCTCAATAATCAAAAGGGACTATTAAGAATACAATAATGAAGTAATCATACAATTATAGTACATCATGGTACATGTATTTAGGATTATCATGAACATGGCTAAAACCCTAGTTTTGGTGTAACTTGTATGATCATGGAAGAACGTGGTGTGGGAAAGAACAAAGATGTTCCCACATGTGGATAGAAACTCTACATACCTGGTAATGCTTCAAAACTTGAATTAAAGACTTAAACTTTGAAGAAGATTTCCAAAATCTTGAATCTGGAACCTTGAGATGGGTTTTCTTCAAAACCCTAGGTTAGGAATGATGATTTCTTGTTTAGATTACAAGGATATATATTAGAATTAACTTGGAATGAATAGAATAGGCTTACTTTGGTATTCTTGATGATGAGAGAGGGTAGGAGGTCGTTGTAGGGCTTGAAGGAATGAAAAATAATGATTTGGACTGATATGGACGAACATATACTGTTCTGGAACATTAAATTTTACGCCCAACAAAATGCTGGCTGTATTTTGAAAGACGGGCCGTATTTCAGTCCGTATTTTATTCTGGTATTATTCAGGTTACATAGTAGAAGATCGTGGAACTGGAGAATGAACGTGTGGATGGTTTTTACTCGTGCTTGAAGGCTAGATTCGATGTTGCATTCACGCTTCAAGAGATAAGTATCAATTTTATGTTTGATTAGTATCTTGATTATGCATTGTCTATATTACATTCAAGTTCGATTCTGACTATTTGTTTTCTCTGTTTATGCATGTATTCCATCAGATTGATCATATATGTCCGTTTGTTGTGCGGCGTGCTAGTCCAAAACTTTCACCTTCTGTATATTACTCTCTTCTCTTTTAACGAAAGTGGCAAAAATGTAAACCGAGTAACAAATATAAATAAGATTTTCTTTAAAAAATTAAATGCATATGTTAGAACCCATGGTCGTTTGAAGGACAACCATTCTTTCTTGGTATACTAGATGGCGTATGCCAGTGCGGCACATGGGCCAAACACTTTGGATTATAGTGTATCTATGTGTATGTAGTTGCGTTTGGGTAGTGATAATATATATATATATTTTGTATTGCTAATAAATATATATAAGTTTGCACTGTTTTTGTGCATATACACACACAAACACACACACACTATGTTCAAAACACGATTAATATAACTTTGTAGTTTGTGCTCCATATCCAAAACTTTATTATATTAGTGTTTGCTACGAATACGAAGTTTGCAAAAATTTATTAATACTTTTTAAAATAGAAGACTTGTTTAAAAGGAAACAATTTTTTCCTCTCTTTGAGACAAAACAATAGCAATATTTAAGCATCAGTTGATACTTTGAATTTTAATTCGATTAATTTAAAGGTGTAAAATATTCTATTGTTAATGTATGTAGATTGGACATAAACAATACTTATTATTTTTAATCAAGTTTTGATTTGGATAATTCTAATTCAAATTATTAAATTAATTTTATATGTTTAAAACAAAACAAAGTAGAAATCTGATTTTCTATTTAAATGAAGAACTAGTATTTTTTAATTTTTGGTGAATATTCTTGGTTTAGCTCATTTTACTTGTCATGTTGTCTTTTGCACGTTTTTTAAGAAAACATCAATTAGAATTATAATTTGACTAATTTACCTTATTTATTATTTGATCTCCATTTAATATCATTTTTCCTTTTACAACATTAATCTCTTTTTACATTTATTAGAGTAAGAATAAAAATGAAAAAGTAATTAAATTCTATCTTATTTTAAAATATAAATATTTTAAGTATTATTTTAGTAAACATAACAAATAACAAATAAATGACATGACGGAATAAAAAATACAACAATTAAATAACTAGATTAGATCTCAGGCTAATATAAGAAAAGAAAGGAAATTGTATGGTTTGACTACTTAACCTTTTGAAGAAAAACAATAATATGGGGTCCACGTTTTTTGTTGTACAATAATTTCATTTACTCCCACTAATGGGTTGATACGCATGTGGCAATGAATCCACCATTATTGACTTAATGGGTATACTTTGAATTACATGAATATTGTTTGATTTTTTAATATGGAGTGCACGTTTTTTTTTTCTTTTGATATTGCTTGTTTTTTTAATATGGGGGTCCACTTTTTATTTTTTTATTTTTTTATATTGCTTGATTTTTTTAATACGGGATCCACTTTTTTTTTTAAAATATTTTTTGTAGTGCTTGATTTTTTTAGTATGAGGTCCACTTTTTTTTTTTAATTACATGAGTTGGAGGTGGACGACGAAAGCACCCCGGACTCATGCTTCTAATATAGTATAAATATAAATATCAATCAGGAGTACAACATTACACCTTAAATCAAATGGAAGCAGAAACATAAACAAAGTCCAGGTGTGGGACACAAGCCTCAAAATTGACCTGCTCAAAACTGAACTTTTTTCTACCTGATTTGTTCCTTCTGTTTTGTATGTGTGTTATTCCTGAACAAGCATAAGTTGTTCGGATTTGAGGGGATTGTTGTTGTTCGATGTTGACCTAATGGGCAAATCTACGTTTATGGGGTCGATAAAATTCAATAGCTTTGAATTTTATCTTTCTGTGCTGTCTGGCCGTACTTATTCTTTTAATGGGCTTTACAGCTAAAGATCCCTTAATCTCTTGTTTATCATCACCTGAAAAAACAGTTGGACCAAAAATCATTAGAGTTGGAAAAGTGAAACAAGCAAATACACTTCAACTCTGCTGGCCATGTTTTACTTCACTACAGTACTTTGTTGACAAATCTTGAAAACGGCAGAGACCAGCTAATTCAACATAGATTTTGGTTTGACTATAGAAAGGATCACAATTCACCACCCTTTTAAGCTTGTCAAAATCAAGAATCTCCACTAATAGTGGGCTGTCATTTTCAACCTCCAATTAGTAGATGGGTCCCTGCTGGATCTTTTACTTAATTTCAATATTCTCAGCGTCTCAAATTATTTGTGTTTTTTTATTTTACATGTCCCTTAAAATAATATTAATTAGAAAAGATATTTAATTAATTTTATCTTTATTTATGTCTAAATTATAATCTCTCTCCATTGAATGTTTACTTTATTTCTATGTCGTAATGACAATTTTACTAAGGATAAAATGAGGAAAAAGTAATTTATTGTGTCTTGAACTTCTCAAATGATAAATAATTTGAGGCAATTATTTTTAGTAACCATGATAAATAATTTGAAATGAAGAGAATACTAATTAGCCCTAATCGAAAAAGAATTAGTATTAAATTATGTTTAAGACAAACAGAAATCTAAGCCGTACTCTAATGCGGTTGCTTCACTTGCTCATTTTGTTAATCAACCCATGAACCTCTGTCTCCATGTGAGACGGGGTCCAAAATGAAAAAGGAAATACGACACTTAGAATCTAGGGGGTTTTAATTATAGGTGACAAATGGGTTTTAAAATTGAGTTGGGGTAACTCTAGTTTTTTTAATTGAGTAAAGGTGATAAACTTTGGATTAGTGATTAGAGAAATTTGACTCACCCCAAAGTTATATTTTTAACATTTTAACCCCAAGCTTTATTTTTTACACTTTGCCCCCAAGTTTTATTTTTAACACTTTTGACCCATTTTACCCATAAACCTACAGACAAAATAACGCGCCAAATATTCTATTTGTCTTGCTTGCCGTTTCCACCATTTTGGCTCTTCTTTTGCTTCGTTACGATCTTCTTCTTCTTGCTTCTTCTTCTTATTTCGATGCTCGTTTCTTCTTCTTCTTCTTCTTCTTCTTCTTCTTCTTCTTCTTCTTCTCGATCGGGATTTTGCTCAAGAAAGAAAAAAACAAGACCACTTGATTTTGCAATTTTTTGGATTTCATTCTTGTAGCACGGAAATTACTTCATAACTCATTCCATTGTTTTGCTTTCTTCTTCTTCTTCTTCGTCCGCCATTGTTGCTCAAGAAAGAAAAAAGCGGACTACCCGATTTTGCAATTTTT
>NW_026721345.1:0-8407 GCF_029784015.1 Lycium ferocissimum
ATCTAAAAACATGGACGGTATTACCATCACGGGATTGGAGAAAAGGGTTGAGTTTACCCATATTCCTAACTTATATTATAGTGCTTTAAGCAAAATAATGAATATGTGGGGCATTCATTGTTGATGTACACAATCACATGGTCAGAGATCTATACATTACATTCCCAAGAATTTAAAAGCCTGAATAGTTGCGACAAATTTGTGCATGAACTTATAAGATTTACTTTTTTTTTTTCAAACTATTAAACAAACACCACACAAAAAGTGCCTTTTTTGTTTTTGATCAGTAAAGAAATCGCTTTTCCTTCGGAAAACAAAGAAGTCCTTTTTATTCTCAGCTCACTACTAGAACACCTTATAATAAGCATAGCAAAGATTTATCAACCTTTCATTTCCAAATGCCAGCTAAAATTATGTTTCAGTTTTCTGATAATACTACGTGATCTCAAAACATCCACCCCAAGAAACCTAGGTAGGACTAAGAAGCACAACTTATCATGCTTAACATGCTAATAGCTTGAATCCACATTGAGAACGTCTCATTACAATTCCACACAAATGTGAGAAGTCCTTTCACTCTCATCATGAAAATTCACAGCCACCACAATTGCATTAGAGAATGGAGCATCTAATACTCTATGCACTATCGACTCCAACATATTTGGGAGCATTATACATTTGCTACACTTTCACCCGAATGACCCTAACATCAATGATCAAATGGTACTCCATAAATCCAATTAACTCTACACACGCATACATCTGCACACAATAGCAACAACAGATAATACTTTCCTCTTCCTCTTGTTAACCACATTTCTCACAGCTATTTTGCTCCTCTTGTTAAAACCCCGAAACTTCCAGAGTTAACAGATGAACAGCAAAATAGCCATGAGAAATGTCATCAAACAAATCCTTATTATGATTTAGACTATTAGATCAAGGGGCTGCTTAGTCTGTTAACCAAGTGGGAAAACAACATCAACTCGGCAAGACCAAGATGAGCCATTTTCTCCCTCGATAAGGTTACCTCCTGGCTGGCAAAACACTTTAGTTTCTTTCTTTTCCAACAAAAGACTTCTGCCTCATATACTTTTAGTATCTGACCCAACCCAGAAAATAGTAGAAAGAAAGAAAAAAAAAATTACGAATACTTTAGCGTATCAGAGTTAATATCTTCAGCTTCAGTGTTTTAACTGATTCCGACATAACAGGAATGACATTTGTAGCCAAGATTCTAAATGAATATTAGAAAAATATCAAATGTAAACATATGAGAGCATGCAATGCACAGGCATGGCTAACACTAAACTGAAGGACAGTATGACAAACTGTCATTACTTGCTCAGCTGTGGGAGGGAGAAGAGGTGAACACGCAATAGGAGAAAGAGAAATGAACTAACCTGTTTAGCCATGTTGCATGCTTTTTCTGATGCATTCAGAATCTCATAGTAGAACACTGAGAAATTGAGAGCTAGCCCAAGTCGTATCGGATGTGTTGGGGCAAGCTCCGTAAGAGCAATGTCCTATAGCACAATCACAGTGAATGAATAAGTAAATAACACAACAGTCGCCTAACTTTTACTTTATGCAGTTGAAAGAAACAGCTCTGGTACGAGATAATAACACAAATCAAAAAAATTCCAAATCAATTCATTAATGTGGGAGATAAAGATCCATGCATGTGTACCCATGTCTGTTCAACAAAGAGAGCAGCATAGGAAGGAAAGGCTGGAAAAAGTTCACTTCAGATTTCAGAGAATACAAGTTGGGCCAAACGCATGAAGAGGTATGAATCAAAGCAACCAAAGAAAAGCGATATTTAAATGATAAGCCCATGATCTCCTTACCCAAGCAAAAATTACCCCTTTTACTGGCTTACAGACCCAACAGTAGAGGATGAGCTCTCCAAAAAAAATGATGATAAAGTACCACAATGGCTTTGTTTTTTTCCTCATAATGACAGTAGAACTATGAGAATATCTTCTTGCGTGAAAAAGTCAAGCAGATGAATTTGGTGCTGGAAAAATGTTCCAAAAGATTTTCTATGGAGTTGATGTTTAGAAACAATCAGATTTTGCAAGTAGGGCATTTGCAATATTGTCCCACAAATTAAAGGGAAATTGAAAAGGCTAGGTGGAATAGCTGATAAAGCGATTTGCTCAAACTCTTTCTAAAAGAGACTTTTTTTTTTTGATGACAAGGGAACCCATAGCCGCTACCCTTTGGGTGCGCACAAGGTAAACCCCGCTTCTGTGCAATAGCTCGCAAACCACACAGAAGAGATAACCCGCACTAGGCAAGCCCCGTGCGACGAGCTCGACCCAGAAGGCAGATCCCTTGCTTTTGCAGGCAGGGGGTTTCGAACCTGAGACCTCCATATGGAAGGTCCATGCTCAACCAACTAAGCCACCCTTACGGGTCTTTCTAAAAGAGACATTGAAGATATGAATCCCCTTGGGTAGGATAAGAGGAGATTGACATTAAAGTCATATCTTCTGAAAGATGCAGAGAAGCCCTTTCTTCCTGAGAGATCGGGTGTTACAAAGAGAGCTGATTGTTTGAAGTATAATCAATAAAAAAGGAAGCTGATGACCCCTCTTAGAGATACAGCAACTGAGACAGAAAAGATTCCAATTTCTTGTCGAGAATGAAAACCTAACTGTAGTTGCACACATTACAAATAAATGCGACTACCACCTGAGATCTATTTGTAACCCATATCTGAGACTATGAACTCAAATTAAAGAACCATAGACAATTTAAAGCTTCTTGAGAAAACCACTGGGGTTTACCACGATGCCCCATATCAAATTAAACAAAATAGCAAGAAAAGAAACTTGTGGGGCTTGAATAACGATAGAACAAATTAGAGCACTTGGTTCTTACATTTACTCCACCACTCACACATCCCAAGTAACCGGACTAAAATCTGACAAAATTCCTCCATGAGTTTCAGGTTGTAATGCTGTATACTGACTAATACACTCTCTCTAGATGTTATGCTTCAAATCTTTTTCTTTTCTTTCGAACTGAGGGTCTATCGTAAACAGCCACTCTACCCCACAAAGGTAGGGGTAAGGTCTACGTACATCCTACCCCTCCCCAGACCTCACTTGTGGGACTACACTAGGTATGTTATTGCTGTTACGCTCTCTCTCTAGGCACTGAAATCTAAAGGGAAAATTCTGCCTTTGCATGGCGTATGCACTGACGTACGACCATTAAGTTCACCATCCGTTGACTTAGTCTCCCTCTGCCATAAATTTCAACCTAGTAAAGTCCAATCCGCTTCTAAAGCTTTGAAACTTCCAGTTGTAATGCAAACTAATACACTTTTCCATCTATTTAATATCCTATATTAGAAAAATAGCATGAACTACCAATACATGCAAAATGCAAATCCACATGAAAAAAGTCAAAAAAATCAAACTGCGTAAACTTTGAATCTTCAAGCTACTCGCAGACACAATTTCCCTCACTATTCAAAATACTAGAAGTTGGAAAACAATTTACTTCCAATTTTTCATTCAATAATACACAAAGCCAACAGTAAATATTGACCACAAATTCGGACATAAAATCTTCAAGTTTTTTGAAATAAATTTACATAATTTGGAAACTATGCAAAGAGTACTATAAGTCACAATACTTAACAGTTTATGATATTTAAAAGGTATATGAAATAATTGTGGTCAAAGAAAAAGTCCTTTGACTCTAGAAATCCAAAAGGTGCCACATAAATAGCACAAACTACCAATACATGCAAATCCACATTGAAAAAAGTCAAAATCAAACTGCTTAAAGCTCAAATCCTCAAGCTACCCACAAACTCAATTTTCCATCACTATTCAAAAAATACTAGAAGTTGGAATTACAATTTACTTTCAATTTTCACTATTAAAAAAAAAAAAAAAAAAAAAACAGGAATAAGTAACGGACTAATTCCACAGCTAAACAACAAAATTTGTCGCTAAAGGTTATCATAAAATTATCTAACAGCAATTTAGCGACGAACTAGCACTAAGTTCGTTCATAGCTAATTCTAGTTTTTTTTTTTAGTGTTTTCATTCACTAATACACAAAGTCAACAGTAAATAATTTAAACAATTCCAGATTTACGTCGATTAAACTTTGAATCAAGATCAATAAATAACAAAATATACCTGAGCAGCTTTGTAAGCAAGCATAGTATCCTCAGCCGCATCCTTCCTTTCATTACCAACTTTAAACTCAGCTAAATAACGATAATAATCTCCTTTCATCTTCAAATAAAACACTTTCGATTCACCAGCATTAGCTGAAGGTATCAAGTGCTGATCCAAAATCTTCAAAATCCCACCACAAACATCACTTAGTTCAGATTCAACTTTAGATCTATAATCCTTCACTAATACCACATGTTCATCATTCTTCCTACCTGTTTAAAAATAATAATTCAAAATTGTAGGAAACTAAAATTAGTCAGGATTTGATATTTCAATTCATGCCTAGATTTTTCAATTTTGTAGTCGAAATAGGTTTCATAACCAGAGATATTGTGCGAATATTGTAGAAAGCATTCAGAGATTCGTAAAAGTTAGAGATAACGGGTCAAAAACACACATAAGGTATCACTTTTTTTCAGTTTCTAGCAAAAATATCACCGGTTAGTAAGCAAAACACACCTCACGTATCACTTTTTTTTTTTTTTTTTGAATTTTCAACTAACTACCTGGTGTGAGATACGAACTATCAGGCGTGAGAGTTTTTTACTTAAAATATCACCAGCTAATTAGAAAAACACAAAACAACTATTAAGTTATTCACTTTTCCTACCAGACAGTTGAGGTGAAAAAAAGTGAATAATTGATAATTGAGGTGCGTTTTGCTAACTAGTTAGTGACAGTTTAGATATAAAATTCTTACATCTAAGGCAAAAGTGATACGTTGATGTGTGTTTTAGTCACTTATTTTTATTAAGAGATTCATAGAGTTTATGAATGGTACCTTCTTCTTTTTGTTCAATTGACGAAACTATCCTCCAAGCAGCTCGGAGCGACCCGATTACGTTCTTATACGCAACGGATAAGAGATTTCGTTCTTCAACGGTTAGCTCGGATTGACCCGACCCGATAACGAGTTTTTCCATGAATTTAACCATTTCTTCGTAACGTTCGGCTTGTTCGGCTAGTTTTGCTAAATAGAGACATTGTTCTCTCGTTAAATTTTCAGGCATGGCCATTGTTGAAAGAAATTTTTTTCTTTTTTTTTGTTGAGAGAGTTTTTGGTCGTTGATGGTTTTGAAGAGAGGTTTTTATATTAGGATGGAAGTGTGATTGGTGTTGGTATCTTTTGTAACTCCCACTTGCGTGTATAAGTTCCAACTTGCCTACGCGCCCCAGTTGAGCAGCTTTGTGGTCCCCTACCGTCAACCTATTAGGCTTAAATTGCCTTTATTTTTTACGACAAGGGCACTTTTGGCCCAATAGATGGATGAAGGGCAATATTGTATCAAAGAAATTGATTTTTATGCTTCTATTTTAAAAAAAAAAAAAAAAAAAAAAATTAAATTTTTTATTTACTACGTGGCACATTTTAATTGGTTAGTTTTAAAATTAACCTAAACTAATTATATCCCAATACAAATTCTAGATCCACCTAAGCTGCCCTGACTTAAAATGGTGACTATAGCAACATCCGTCTCCGTCGGTGAGCCACCATTAATTTTCACCGTTCTTTCCTCATTGAAACAGCCCAAAACCTCCATTAAAACCATCACTGTAACACAACTCATCCAAACGGCCCATCGAGCCACCACAGACAAGAATGTCCAAAACCACCGCTCATCCTATAACAATTTTTCTTTCTTGGTTGGTGGTTTAGGTGGATCCGCATTTTATGTTAAATTTATGAATTTAGTTAAGATGTTTATTAAATAAGTTATAAAATTACTTCAAAAATCTTCTTTGTTCAATTTAGAAGCAAACTCGAGAATAATTTCAATTGATTTTGATTAGTTGATTTTTTATGCCCTTATTCCTCGATAGTGCTAGAGGTGTTTTTTTTCTTTTCAGATTGATATAAAATGAGTTTTTCCTGAAATTTCTTTTTTAATGAATTCTGAAACGTTTAAAATTACCTAAAATGTTGCTATAATCACGATTTTAAGTCGGGGCGGGTTAGGTGGATCCGGAATTTGTGTTGGGATATAATTATTTTAGGTTAATTTTAAAACTAACCAATTAACATGTGCCGCGTAATAAATAAATAAATTATTTATTTTTTTTTTTAGAAAAGGGCCTAAAATGCCCCTGAACTATGGGATTTGGTACAACATTGCCCTTCGTCTATCTATTGGGCCAAAAATGCCTCTACCGTTAAAAATAATGGCAATTTAGGCCCAATAGGTTGACTGCAGAGGCATTTTATAGCGCAAAGGTAAATGGAGGGCAACTTGGACCAATTCTCATAGTTCAAGGGCATTTTAGGCCCTTTTTCGTTTTTTATTTTATACTACTACTCTTTAAAAAAAGGCTTAGGCCTCGTTTGTTGGCACTTAATGGAATCATTAAGTGCATTTGTTCACATTAGGATCTAAGCACTTATTTGATGTGATAGATCTTAATCATTAAGATCCTGAACAAAGTCTTAATATCATTAAGAGATATTTTGTATAGATAATTTTTACCAGCGACTCCACCCCATCCCAATCCTTCACCAGCCACCACGCAACCCTACCCCCCACCACCAACACTACCTTTCCCCCCATCTACTCACCTACCCCCCGCCCCATCTCACAACCCACCCACCACCAACACCACTCCATCCCCCTACCCCATGACCCCACCCACCCACCACCACCCAACACCCACCCTGTCGCCACCTCTACCTCTCCAACCACTCCCTTTACCACCCGCCGACCCATCGTAACACCACGCGCCCACCCGTGGCATCACATCCGCCCCCAAAACCTTACCCATTACCACTACAAAGCATCTCTACCATTACTATCAAATATAAAAGTTTCATTTTTTTATCAAATAATATTTTTATTTTATTAATTTTGTATTTATTTTCTACTATGTAATTACTTTTTTATTTGAATTTTATATTTATTATGTTTAAATAAATATATTATTCACATTCAGATGTTGAAAAACAAACATTATTCACATTTAGATATTGAAAAATAAACAATCTTAATCATTCAATGTTTAAATCTAGAGACAACATCTTAATCATTCAGACGTGCATTTATATTCAGACGTCTTAATCTTAATGAAGACAAATGAGGCCTTAAAGGGTATTTGGATTGGCTTTTTAAAAGTAGCTTATGAGCTATAAGCTAAACTTAACTTATGGCTTTTAGCTTATTTTTTGTAATTTTTTTTGTGTCTAAAAGTAAGTTTTTTGTATTTTTTTGGTCTAAAAGTAAGTGTTTAATAGCATTTTTTATCTCTTTCAAGAAACACAAAAAAGTATAAAAGAGCCTAAAAGTCAATAAGCATTTAAAATAAGTCAATCCAAACATCCTCTTAATACATTATAGCCCCTCAAACTTGTCAAGAAATTTCACTTAGATACTTAAATTACGGTTCTTTTCAAATGAGTATTCTGAACACATGATAAAGTATTTTTATTAGCTATTTTCGATTTAAATTTTGAAAAAAAATTTGCGCTTCTCAAATATTAATTACGTAGATAAGTGACCCACTTAAAATATTTTATCTCCATTTACTATAAACATCATCCTCAATTGGAACATGCCTGAAGTTTTATGGCTTATTGAGAATAATTCATATAATTAAATGAGGTGATATATTTAAATGGTTAACTTATCTACGTAATGGACATTTGAGAATACTCACGAAAAAAATTAAAATTTGAATCGAAAGTGTCTAATGAGATTTATCATGTGTTCAGGAGCTCAATTGGAATATCTGCTTGATTGACGTTTAAATAAAATTTCTTTGTGAGAGTTTGAGAGATTGTTGATGTATTAAGCTTTAAACAAAAAAGTCTCTCCTTTCACCGTTGACTTTGAAAAAAACTAATTTGAGAGTAATTTCAAATTTTAATTAAAAGTTGAGGGATAAATTTGAATAATTATAATCGAATAATTTGGATACATCGAGCTCATTTAACATTAAGAGCATCATCAATATAAGAGAAAATATGATATAATCTTGAATGTGATTCGTGAATCTTCGTACGACCTGATATTGTACTCAACTACTTCATCAAATAACAAAATAAATATCCGTGTAATATGATCCGAGCACGCAGATTTTGAATGTGCTTCATGAAGCTTAGTGCATTAATAATTTAATATACTCAACACTTAGGGATTGATTGGTACACGATATTAGCTGGGATATTGTAACACTAATTGTGGGATTAATTTTGTACCATGTTTGGTAGAAGG
>NW_026721346.1:0-9481 GCF_029784015.1 Lycium ferocissimum
AATCCCCCCAATTATTTACTTCATGATAAATTGCTACTCACAAAACTATTTTCCGAATTCCAAATTTACCTTCGCCTTCCTTATATTTCCACGAGTCATATTGAAATTTTCCGTTATGCCACCTTGACCTTCCTCATTAATTCCATTTCTAAATTTTTCATAAGCAACTCATATGCCAAACAAAATAAAAATGTGGTCTTGCTTATCGTCTTCCGCGATTGTCTTAATTATCCGATCGCACAAAAAATGCGGGATACAACACACCGACCCAATGGTGCCGAGCCGCACCACTCGCACTACCCCAAGCGGATAATCTCTCGTAAGATGGCCACACGGGGCCGCAAGTGAAACAAGCACCCGTGGCACGATAGCGATCTCCCGGGGGATATCTCCCCACAAGGAGAACACCGAGGTCCGGGTGGCCTCGGCCGACCGGAACCTCTCGTCCCCCTCGCGAACCTCGAGCCACTAGAGGGTCCGACTCGCTCCCCGAATACCTCAGACCGTCCGGTCTCACCTCGCGCCATGAACCGTGGGGGTGTGCTCCGTCGGGCGGGACGGATATCTACTATCTTGCGGCCGGGGGTCGCTCCTCGAGACTCCCAGAATATCCACCGATCTAGCCCTCTGGCCGGCTCCCCGTCATAATCCCCCGTCGGCTTGCCCGCCGCCTCTACGTCGATCCTCCATACCCACGGGTACAATGCTGTGCACAAAGACAACATCCATCCCCGGTCAAGCCATCACCCGACCGTCAACAAATAACGATCTAGCCCCATCCGTATCGACGCATCCTGTCGGTCGTATCGGCCTACCATAACGGTGCATATCCGGCCAATGAATCGAACTCGAGACTATACTGACACTCACCGCCCCTCTCGCTCCCGTAAAAAATCAGCGAACCCTAGCTCGCAAGATTCTCTCGGGAGCGCAAATGCCAAGAATGGCCTCGTAAACTCGTCCCATGCTGGCCGGAGTGAGCACCGCCGGCCCCTAGACAACCCCCAGACTCGTACTAATTAGCCGCCTACATTATGCAACCGATATGACGCCTTGACTCGGCGAGACTCCGTCTCGGAAGCCTTAATCAACCGCAACGTACGCCGCATCTCGCTCGAATAAACTCTCGGGGATCCTCCGCGGGCTTTGGACCGAAGAACTGGGAGGTTACAAGTCGTAAAATCACGGGCCCTCGAACTATCTTGTCGTCCGCATGATCACCCCCTAATCCGTGCCTCTCAGAACCCTCGCCTTCCCGCCACCAATCGATCAATAATCGGACCGCATCTCGGATAGCCCTATCCTCCGCCTTCGGCCGGGGAGCCCGGAGGCCGGGGTACCGGAACCGCGGGGAGCCGGCGGAGCCCTCGACCCGGGCATTGCGTCGCTCCAAGTCCCTCTCGATAGTGGCGGTGTAGCGAGAACCAGCTGTCGGGGCACAACCTCGAGCACCGGCTCGCACGGGCCCTGTAATCCTCCGGACACCTGCTAGTCTCTCCCGCCGCCGAGAATTGCCCTTCGGCCATACTCGTTGCCTTCCTTGGAGGCATCGCTGAAAACATAACAATTCGTTAGGGAGAAGTCATCCTGATAATACATCTCTATCGCACGATCCAGGATCAGAAGGAAAGATAACATCCTAAATGTCCTGTAGCCTCATGTTTATAGATGTAGTGCACAACACACTGATAAACAAGACTCTACTAGACACGGTCTATAGACACTCCGAGTACGAACCTCTCTGATACCACTTTTGTCACGACCCAACCCCGTAGGCCGCGACTAGTGCCCGAGCTGGGCACCCGTACACATTCATTAACCAAAATCGGCATACAAATGACTTATACATATACAAAGGTCATACATAGTCTCAGATTGTTGCATGTACAAATGCATATATATCTGACTTCGACGCAAGAGCTATCAAAAGCACGGCGTCCCAAAATACACGGACGCAAGTCGAGAAGGCCGCCGGCAAATGGGACCTCAAAGCACAAATCATACAACGAATCGAACAAGCATTACGCACAACCCACATAGATGTCTACGTACCTCTACGAAGAACAGTTAGGACCATAAGGACGGGACGGGGCCCCGCCGTACCCCCGAATAAATATATACATACGCAGAACGGAAGAGTATATACCAAAATATAGGCTCGAAGAACAAGGCTGAGCACTCCCGCAAGAGAATAGGTGTCTGGTCGGCGGATCACCGAAACGGGCGTCCGTACCGCGGCATGAAACGCAGCCCCCGAAGAAAGGGTCGTGCGGAATAAGTACCGAGTATGCAAAGCAAGAAATACGGTAAATAGAATCGTAATCGAAGCAGTACGGTAAATACATTTATATGCAAAATACTAAAATGTTTAGTTTCAAAACACAAATCATGCATGGGGCTCGTGGAACATGGTCGCCACCCGTCATTTGGCGCCATAACACAAGATAACACCGTAAGATTTCATATCTCCGTAACCCGACATATCTCCATAACGCATCATAACGCCATAACACAGCGCATAACACCAAATATACACGGAACCCCGCCCTCCCGCCGTGAGCTCGTCGAACTATAACACAAGATAACACCGGAATATAACATAGTGCGCACGATGACATAACCGGCCCGGGACTCGGTGAAAGATACAACAGGATGCACGAGCAGAGTCGTAAGTAACCATATGCATAAAAATCATCATTACAGACTCAACAAATAAGTAAATAATTAACACTCGAGGATCGGGGTGATAGCTGTATTAAGTTCTGTCACAAGTCGTTAGAACTAAACAGAGGAAAGTCTCGAGACCCACGGACGAGGGTCAACTCAATCCGAGCCCGCCTATGGGAGGTATAGTCATTATACGCTACCGAACCTCCGATGAGCATATCGAGGCGATCCGGTTCTGTCTACGAAAGTTACGGCCATTATTAGACGTAGAATCCTTTAAAAACAAAATCTTTATGCAACATTTGAAATCCAATCTTACCAAAGACATAGGAACCATAATACTCTTACATTAAGAATGCCGACGTTAAGAGGTGAATAAGAATCGTAGACATGCTCGGATCGTAAGAATGGAGTTTCCTCGAGGCTCGTGTCATAGCCTACTTACAACTAAGACATGCCAAAAGAAAGAAGGGTTAGGCTTTACATACCTCGTTCGCTCTCAAAGCTAATCCAAATCTATGTCTCGGACTCCCCAAGATCTACAACAACATCATCGATACCAAACATTAGCTATGGTCATTTAGGACTTCAATTCCAAACTAGCACTTAATTCTACGTAAATTTGAGGCGACATTTCCCCCGTAATTCCAAGAACCCGAGAATTCTACTCGGCCAAATCATCAACAACAATACCAACAACCATGTTTACAACATCAACAATCAATTCAAACACATTATAACGCTAATAACTCTTCTCCACATATTTCGACAACATTCCAATTATGTTCAATTCAACTACATACATTCAAACCAACATCAACGCTTACATGTTCAAGTACTAATCCGAGAGCATTCAAACAAGATTCAAGAACACTTTAAACAACCCACACAATATTCAAGACAACCCAACCAAAACACCATTTCACCCGAAACCACCCCAAACCGGAGAACAACACAACAACACATTCCTCTCTCCCAAATTCATGAATTACACTAACAACCCACACTTTAACAATGTCATTCTCATAAATATAAAAACTACACTACAACCACGTTAACTCCCAAATCAGCCCACAACAATTACAACTTCAACTTGGATCATTAAACTCTCATTATCGACATGGAATCCATAACAACTACAACCCAAAACACTAAACAAAATTAATTCATTCCTTGGCATACAAGATGACCCATATTCGGCCACCACCATCACACACAAGTTTCATGATTTCCATCCATTTCAACACACTACAACAACCAAACATGATAAATAGAATTAATTCATCACTCCTACACAACATCACATATACACGGCTACAAGCCATACACAATAGCATATCCCATATTCACGCTCAACTTCAACATGCAATATTTCATGAATTTCATCCCATTTCTACATACTACAACATACACAAATCATCCATAACATATGAAAAAGAAGATTAATCCTTACCTTTTCCTCTTAACTTCACAACTTGGCTAGGGTTTGTTCTTGCAAGAATGAATGTCTTGTTTGCTCCAACAACTACACCACGTTAAAGAGGACCTTCCAATTGGTTGATTTTCTAGAAGAAATTATTTTTTCTTGATCAATTTTTGGACCTTAATTTTTGCAACTATGACCGAATGGCCTTTGTTTTTCTTTCTCCAAGTTTCTTGATTTTTTCTAAGTGTTCGAGGATGATGAATATGATGACTTAGTCATCTTTTGTTTACATATATATTAGCCATCCATGTGGCCCTTGGCCCACACCATGGTGGCCGGCCACTTGGCCCGTTTTTTCTTTTTTCCTTTTTCATGAAATAATTACTTTCCAAAATTAACTTTTAACCCCAAATTTCCTTAATATTCCATACCACAAAGTCATAGCAACTTATGTCTTAAAACAAGATCGTGGTTAAAAGTCTCGACTTCGTATCCCGGAATAGCCTTGTCCCCAACTTATCGTGGTTAACTCAGATTGTCCCAATGTACAAAATACGGGATATAACAGTATATTTGGTCCAGTAGAATATGTCATTCTGGGCTGGATCTATGGCTGGACATATGGTCCGTAGATTTTATACGGCTCGCATGTGTTCGGTCGCATGTTCGCCCGCTTTTCGAGAGAGTTGTTTCGTCGACTCGTTTGATCTCCGATCCCTTTAACCTTCTTAACACTTGTTCCTTACTTCAATACCATTCTGAGGACGTTATAACTCTTCCTCAAAGGGTCATTAAGACATCATTAACTTAATACTTGAAATTCTTATCCGTTACACTCGACCTGCGACTCACTTCCCTTAGCAACTTTCTTTCCTTAACTCGAATGTCTTTGGAAATCTTAATTAGGATCATCAAATACTATTTCTTACTTGTCCAACCTCATATACATCATACCCCTCTCTCGTCTATTCACTGTACACTAACGAAAAAAATTTCGAGGTGTAACATTCTTCCCCCCTTTTGGAACATTCGTCCCCGAATGTTATGTCGTCGGGGATTCTAGAAAAATTTCGCCAGAGTTTCCCCTATTATATGACACTACTATCCTATCACAACAACCCATAATATCATTGCCTCACAGGGCCACAACACAATAGCAATATAAACTGGCCTCACACGACCCATATACATACAAATAAAGCATACATACCTTATTATCTCGGCGTTTCGTCATAGCTTTCTTCCGGGGCTGGAAATAAATGTGGATATGTGGATTTCATCTTCTCTTCCGCTTCCCAAGTCATCTCTTCCCGGTTATTATTTCGCCATAGAACTTTGACCGAGTTATTTCCTTATTCGAAGTTTTCGTACTTGCCTGTCTAGTATGGCAATAGGCACTTCTTCATAAGCTAGTTTTTCTGTGATCTGAACATCATCTATTGGCACAATCTTTGTGGGATCTCCCACACATATGCGGAGCATTGAAACATGGAATACTGGATGAACTAATTCAAGCTCCGAAGGCAATTCCAATTCGTAAGCTCCTTGACCCACTTTGCGGATAATTTTGTAGGGTCCAATATATCGAGGACTCAACTTGCCTTTCTTACCGAATCTCATCACCCCTTTCATTGGTGATACTTTCAAGAATACCCAATCACCAATTTAAAATTCTAGATCTCGACGGCGATTATCTGCATAAGACTTTTGGCGACTTTGGGCTGTCAATAATCGATCTCGGATCACCTTGACTTTTTCTACCTTGAATCAGCTCGGGGCCTATTAATGGCACTTCTCCGATTGGAGATCTGCATTTCCTTCCATATAAAGCTTCATACGGAGCCATTTGGATACTGGAATGGTAGTTATTGTTGTATGCGAACTCGATTAGGGGTAAGTGGTCATCCCAACTACCACCAAAATCTAGTATGAATGCTCACATATCCTCCAAGGTTCGTATAAGACGCCGGCTTGGTCCGCTCGCCTTGCGGCGAAAAGCCGTGGCCGAGCCTTACTTAAGTACTTAGACTCTCTTGGAAGGATTTCTAGAACTTAGCTGTAAATCGTGCTCCTCGTCCGTAACAGATATTGGAACACCATGAAGTCTCACAATCTCCTTGATGTACAACCTCGCATAATCTTCTGTTGAATATGTAGTTCTGAATGGGAGAAAATGAGCTGCTTTTGTGAGTCTGTCCACGATCGCCCATATAGAATCATACTTGCCTCGAGAGCGGGGCAATCCTACAATAAAATCCATGTTAATCACGTCCCATTTCCACGTAGGAATTTCCATTGCTTGCAATAATCCTCCTGGCTTTTGATGTTCTACCTTTACTTGTTGGCAATTCGTACATTTGGCTACAAATTCTGCTATGTCTCTTTTCATTCCATCCCACCAATACATCAGTTTAAGATCATGGTACATCTTTGTCATTCCTGGATGAATAGAATACCGGGAGTAATGAGCTTCTTCTAGAATTCGGCGGCGTAATTCTGCCACATCCGGAACACATAACCTGTTTTGGTACCTGAGAACCCCACCTGCCGAGACTTCGAATGGTGACTTTTCTTTTGGAAATTTCACACCTTTATAATACTTCAATTTGGGATCCTCGTATTGGTGCTCTTTTATTTCTGCGTCCAAGGACGGAACTGTGGGATCATTAACACTAACTCCCACGTCGCCTGAATCAATTATACGTACTCCAAGGTTAGCTAGTTGATGGAGTTAATGAATCATTTCTTTCTTCTCCAAAGGCACTTCACATAGGCTACCCATAGCTCGGCGACTAAGCGCATCTGCTACTACATTTGCCTTCCCGGGGTGGTATAAGATATTCACATCATAATCTTTCAATAATTCTAACCACCGCCGCTGTCGCAGATTTAACTCCTTCTATTTGAAAATATATTGGAGACTCTTATGGTCTGTGCAGATATCAACATGTATGCCATACAAGTAATGTCTCCACATTTTTAATGCATGTGTAACTGCGGCCAATTCAAGGTCATGAGTCGGGTAATGCTTTTTATGTTTTCACAGCTGCCTCGAAGCATAAGCAATGACTTTTTCATGTTGCATTAATACACATCCTAACCCAACACCGAAAGCATCACAATACACGACATAGCCATCCGGCCCTTCTGGGTGTGTTAAAACTGGGGCTGAGGTTAACCTGCCTTTTAACTCTTGGAAGCTACGCTCGCAAGCGTCATTCCACTGAAATTTTTCTGATTTCTGGGTCAACTTCGTCAATGGGGCTGAAAGAGATTAAAAGCCCTCTACGAATCTTCTATAATAGCCTGCTAAACCCAGAAAATTACGAACTTCGTAGGCATCGTAGGCCTTGGCCAAGTCTTTACACAATTTTCAATTTTTCGAGTGTCAATTCGAATGCCATCATCCGAAATAACATGGCCCAAGAAAGAACAACTTAGCCAAAAACTCGCACTTTGAAAATTTTGCATACAACTCCCGAGTACGGAGAATTCCAAGAACAATACGTAGGGGATCCGCATGTTCGATTTCAGGCGAGAATACACTAAAATATCATCAATTAATACTATCACAAACCGATCTAAGAGAGGCCTGAATACATTATTCATTAAATTCATGAACACTGTCGGAGCATTAGTCAGCCCAAACGACATCACTCGAAATTCATAATGGTCATATCTTGTTCTGAATGCTGTCTTAGGAATATCTTCTTCTCTGACTCTCACTTGATGATAACCCGACCTCAGATCTATTTTGGAAAACCATTTGGCACCTTGTAGTTGATCAAATAAATCATCAATTCTTGGAAGAGGATACATGTTTCTTATCGTCACCTTATTCATTTTGTCTATAATCGATGCACATTCGTAGGGAGCCATCTTTCTTTTTCACAAATAAAACTGGCGCTCCCCACGGTGATGAACTGGGTCTAATGAACCCCTTTTCGAGCAAATCTTTCAACTGTGCCTTTAGCTCTTTTAATTCTGCCGGAGCCATTCGATAAGGAGGAATAGAAATAGGCTCGGTATCCGGCAACACATCAATGGCAAAGTCAATTGTTATACCTCGCGTTTTGTACATTTGAATATTCCGAGTTAATGGCGGAAAGTTAAGGACGAGGTTATATTTTTCGATTTGTTAAGAATGCATAAGTTACACGTTTATCTTTTATTGGTATGGAGCATTAAGGGTAAAATTGGAACAAGGAAAAGTAAGGGCAAACTTGGAATTTGGAAAAAAAATTATTATTTCATGAAATAGCCATGAAAAGCCAAAGTGGCCATGTATAGTGGAAAGTGGGCCCCATCCATGGTTGGCCAATATTTTCATGCCATGAGATGTCACATGTGTACATTACATATTTTGTGGAGCTATATATAGGCACACGCATGGAATGACTAAGCAAGACTACAAATTCATCTTTTATAGTTTAAGAAAATTCTAGAAAATTTGAGAAAAATTGGAGAAATAAAGTACATGACCGGCCATGTGCCCCTTTGTATATATATATATATATATATATATATATATAAGTGGTGCTAAAATAAGACATAAGCCACCATTTGCAACTCTAGAAAATTCAAGAAAACTTGGAGAGAAAGAGAGGGAGAGTGTTCTACCATGGGCTTGCCGAACATGGCCCATGGAGAATCATGATCAAAAAATTATTTCTTCATGCATTCCTACCAATTGGAAGGTCGCCTACAGCATGGAGGGGTTGTTGGAGCAAGAAAATCACCCGTTGTTGCCTTGTCCAAAGCCCAGCCGAAGTAGGAAATGGAGGGAAAGGTGAGGTTCAATCTTCCTTACATGTTTTATAGGTGTTTATGCATGTTGTGATATGTAGAAAGGTGTCACACCCTTAATCCGATAGGGTGCGATGGGCACCCGACCCTTACCTAGGGCCGAGCGAACCCGCTGACTCTCGTGACACACATAATCATATTGGGCCCGCATAGCATAACATAAGTACATACTGAAAGATTTTCCAGAAAACCATATGCTTTTTACCTTTCTCGAATCAAATAAAAAATCAGAATATATAAAACTTATAATACAATGCGTAATAATACATCCGCATACATAGCCTCTCACATGACCGACATCTTATACACGACACTCGTCCGCAAAGTCTCTGAATACGTAACATGAAACCATAACATAATAACCGACTCCTACAAAGACTCCGGAGCAAATGGAGCTCGCCAATCCCGCTGGAACATCTTCTACTAATATCTTCGCCCTCACGGGTGTACCGCGCGACAGAAACGGCCCCCCGAAGAAAGTGTGGGGGTCGACGGAATATGTACCGAGTATGTAAAAGCATGGAATACAGAAACGAGATCACAACCGAAATGAAATAAAAAATGCTAATATTCGAATAAACC
>NW_026721347.1:0-8230 GCF_029784015.1 Lycium ferocissimum
CGGTTGCGTGATGTAGGCGGTAATTGGTATGAGTCCACGGAGTTGTCTAGGGGCGGGTGCTCCTCCGGCGTATGGGATGAGTTTATGGAGGCCTTCCTTGGTCACCTACCTCCGGAGATAGGCGAGCCGAGTTGATAGATTAACACATTTGAGCGAGCGCGGGAGTGTTCGAGATTAGGGCTGAGTTTGATTCGTTGGCTAAAACATGCGCCCACTATTGTATGGATATGATTGATAGGGTGCATCATTATGTGATGGGGCTGGACCGTTACTTGGTTGATAGCACGTATGATAATGGCTTCTCGACCGGTGTGGATATTGCTCGAGTACGGCTTATGCACGTGTGGTAGAGGATCGGCACGGGGACGCCGACGGATAGAGATCATGACGAGGCCAACATAAGAGAGCTAGATCGGCTGGTTATTCTAGTGAGTTTCGAGGCGACGCCTGGCGGCATAGTAGATATCCTTCTCGGCCGCACGGAGTGCACCACCCGTTCACGGGTAGGAGATTTGATAGCACGGGGTATTCGAGGTTCACGGATGCACGGGAGTTCGGGTCGGTCGGGAGCCCCTTCGCCTCGGTGTTCTCGTTATGGTAGGCCTCATTTTGGGAATGTCGTTTTGCTATAGGTGCTTGCTTTACTTGTGGCCGTCAAGGAGCCGTTTTGAGGAGTGTCCGTTTGGGGGTAGTCCGGTGGTGCGGCTCGGACCCTCTGGGTCGGTTCGGTTCATCTTCTTCGTAGCTATGCGCCCTACGGGCGAGGGTATTCGGACCCGGCGGGCCGTGGTAGAGGTCGTGGCGGAGCTTCAGGTTTAGCGGTCCTTCGAACCGCATATATGCTTTGGCTCAGTAGACGGATCGGGGGCGTCACCAAATTTGATTCTTGGTATATTATCGATCTTCTCTCGGGATGTATATGCATTTATAGATCCGGCTCCACCTTATCATATATATATCCCTTTGTTGCTAGTAGAATCGGAATAAAACCGAGTTGATTGAACCATTTGAGGTAGCTACACGGAGGAGATTCGTTATAGCAAACGGTATATAAAAAGTGTTCGGTGAATATATATAGTCGTCATACCTTGGCGATTTGATAGAGTTAGATATGAGCCGAGTTTGATGTTATTATGGGTATGGATTAGTTAGCTTCTTGTTATGCTAACGTTGATTGTAGAAACAAGATAGTTCGGCTTCGGTTCCCGGGGGACCAACTATAGAATGGCTTGGGGAAAACGGCGTCGCCGAGGGTAAGTTTTTTTCATACCTCAAGGTTACATCCCGGGAATTTTTGCGGTTTGAAAATTTGAAACAATTTCGACTTGTAAGAAAGGAGGCCATATTTGGATTTTTCTTAATGGTGTATCGGTTGCGGAAGCTTGGATGTGGAAACACGGAGAAGGCCTAAGGGCAAAATTGGAATTTTGAAAATTTGTTTCGGAATTGCGAAAGATGATCCATAAGTACTTGGGCTCAAACAAAAAATAAGAAAATTTAGGCCCAATTCCTTAAGGGTGGCCGGCCATAGTATATGGCCCAAACCCATGGGATTTTAATCCAAGTATTAAAAGAGAAGGGTCTTAACATTTCATGACAAATCAAGAAGTTTCAAGAAAGAAAAAAAAGAGCAAAATGGAAAGGCCAATTCGGCCAAGAGCAGAGAAAGAAGAAAAAAAAATCTTGGAGCCTTCAACTTTGATTCAAAAACTTGTCTCTTCTTGAATTACTACTAAGCTTGGAACCCTCTTCAACATGGTATAATTTTTTTGGCAAGAAAGTACTTGGATAGCAAGTGAAGATTTAAGGAACAAGGTAAGAATTCATCATTCCATGTTTTGATTTTGAAGATGTAGAGGGAAAAAGGATGGAATTTAAGAAAAATGAATAAAACTTAGGAAGGGAAAGCTAGGGGGGCCCTGTATGCTTAAGGTGTGTGGAAATTATGTTTAATATTTTATCTAGTGTTTGGTTGATATTGTTGTGGATTTTAATGTTTTTTGGAAGATTGTAGTCTTGCATGTGTTTTACCGTTGTGGGGAGGTGGCCGGTATGTAGGTGGTGTGGCCGTGTAGTTGTGGTGGGGTGTGGAGGAAAATAAGCCAATTTTATTTAGTGTTTTGATTATTGTTGTAAATTTTTATGTTGTTAAAAAAATTTTAATGATCTTAGTAAAATTTGTAGAGGGGGTTTTAGAGGAAGTTTATGTAAAGGGAATAAGATGTCTTGATGAATAAATATAATGTTGTTAGTAGGTGTTGTTAATGCGCGAGTTATTGTTGTTATTGTTCTTTTTGGATTTAAAAGGGTCTTAAAGGGAAAAGGGGTTTAATTGATTAAGTTGTTATAATGTATTTTGGATTAAAATTTGGGAAAATTCAGATGGTTGGACATTATGTTTGATATTGGGCCCGGGTTGAATTTGGGATTGTTGGATTGTTTTGAGCCGATTTGAACCCGGGGATGATATATGATGGGGAGGGTTTTTAAATTTTTTATAAACAAGTATTGGCGAAGAATAAAATTTCCCCTAAGTTCTAAAGAATCAAAAGAGTGACCATTTTGTTTTTTGGTGAAACGAGTCAAGAGGGGACGAGCGTAGAACCCCAAAGGTATGGCACCCCTCTCCTTCTTTGGCATGTCCTAGGATACTAGGTTAATTTGACCCTCGGGATTCCTTTTATCGAAATTCGATTCAAATTTGAGCACTTTTCATTCGGCGATTGAACGAATGCTTATATCTTTTTGGGAAAATGCTCAAACGTCCGAATTGCAGGAATGTAATAATTGTCTTGAAACTACCAAAATGGCTCCATTAAGTGATATTTTAAAAAACTTTTAAAAACCACCCGGGGGTGGATATTTTATAAAATTTTCAAAACCACTCCGGGGGGGGAAATTTTACAAAGCTTTCTTAAACCACTCCGGGGGGGTGATATATTATTTTCGGCTTTTCTAAAACCACCCGGGGGGTGCGTAAAAAACCACTCCGAGGGGGTGTGAGATTTTATTATTTAAACTTTTCAAACCACTCCGGGGGGGGCGAATCTCATTATTATTATCATTAGGCCCGGGGGGCTGAGTAGTAAATGTCACGAGGGGCATGCAGGGGCCGGAAGCGATGTCACGAGTGGCATGCCCAAAGGGGGCCCGGGGACCCGGGGGCCGCATGTCCGAGGGGGAAGACGTAGTCGACCCAGCCCGGGGGGGCCCATCATTTTACGGGGGGCCGCATGTCCGAGGGGCCAGATAGACGAGGGACCAAAAAAAAAGGGATTACTATTATTATTATTACTATTATTATTATTATTATTATTATTATTATTATTATTATTATTATTATCATCATTATTATTCGGGGCGCCTGGGGGACTATGTCATTGGTAGTGGGGAGGACACACGGTTGGGTTGCATTTTTGTTAAATGTGTTTCATTTGTATTATTTACGGGTTGTTTGGACCCCATGTATACGTTTTTTTTTTCCCCCGGAGGGCCGGAAGAGTTTGATTGTGATTTTTTTTTCCCAATTTTAGGGTTTGTTATTTGTAACTTTTACATCCCAAAACATATCCCGACGCCCCTCCTTCTGGGGCCGCCAGCCACGGTACACCTGCACAAGAAAGACTTTGCTGGGGGTTTTTTCCGCGGTTTCGAGCTCCACCTCGCCGGGGAGGGCCGAGTCAAAGGTTCGTGTCATGGTTTTAGCATATGTTGAGATTTTTGGCGACGGTTTTTTTGGTAGGGGGCGAATGATTTGTAAATTTTAAAAGGGGTAGCATTTTCGATAATGATTATTGTTTGAAAGGTTTCATGTTTCTTAAAAATTTTCAAATTTGGTTTTAAAGAAGCGAACGTCAAAGGGGTTCGTCGACTCGGGGGGTGGGGTGCCCATCAACCCAGGGTTTTGGGGTGCGGCATCAGGTTCCGTCCTGGGGGTTCCCCCAAAAGTGGGTTTTCGAGGCCCTTTTTGGCGGGTGTCGGCCCAATTTAAAACAAGAGGCACGGGATCTGGGGATTGTTGACTTTCTTTCATATCTAAGAATTGTCGACCTTCTTTCATATCAAAGATCGTGCGAAGAGTCACTTAGGAAAAGGGCCCCTTTGTACTAACCTTTATTTCACAGAAGGACACGCAAAAAAAAAAGCTTTTATCTAGGGTATCACGGCAAAAGTACGGGAAAAACAAGGGGGGACGAGGATTTGCGGGGTGAAATTTTAAGTATTACCAAGAAAGCCAGAAAAAAGGGGAACACTAAGAATTAAAAAGGGCAAAACGGTTTTTGAAGAAAAAGGGACGTGTTAAACACGCCGAATAAAAAAAAATTTTATGGGCTCCATTAAAAAAAGGGCCCAACAGAAAGCGTAGGGAATACGAAAGGCACCAGTCCCACCAAAGTTTCGGGGTCGACGGGAGCAATTTCGGAAAAGGCACCCGGGAAGTACAAAAAATCCCGAAAAAGAAAAAAGGGAAAAACTGGAATGCCTGGAAATTAGAAATAGAGAGGGGGAGACAAAAAAGCCACGAGAGGGGAAAAGCAAAAGGGAAATGGAGCAGTTACCCCGTTTTTAAGGGTTGAATAGTGTCCGAGTTTTTGGGGTTTAGGATACTAATTATAGTGTATATGTATATGAAAGTAGATATCTCATAGCAGGATCGGGAGAACGGAAACTTAGAAAAGGAATTTTACTATGTCGTCGCGAGTCGAAAGAACGTGGTACATATAAAAACCCCCAAAGGGGGGGGAACATTATAATAAAAAAGGGGGTTACGATATTCCAAGATCGTGGGAAAAAACCATACAAAAACGAGGTTTGGGGGGCTAAAGGAGAAAAAAAGGATAAGGAAAACATAAAAAGGAAGGGCAAAAATGAAGGAACCCCCCCCAAAGTGCCAAGACCCCATAGAAAAAACCGAGGACGAATGTTCTAAAAGGGGGGGGATTTCATCCCAAATTTTTTTTAAAATTTTAAACAATTTCGACTTGTAAGAAAAGGGGGCCATTTGGATTTTTCTTAAGGTGTAGCCCGTGGAAGTTTTGGGAAACACCGGGGGAAGGCCAAGGGAAAATTGGAATTTTGAAAATTTGTTTGGGGAATTGCGAAAGAGATCCATAAGTACTGGCTCAAACAAAAAAAAAAAAATTTAGGCCCAACCTTAAAAGGGGGGCCCCCATAGATATGGCCCAAACCCAGGGATTTTAATCCAAGTATTAAAAGAGAAGGGTCTTTAAAATTTCATGACAAATCAAGAAGTTTCAAGAAAGAAAAAAAAAGAAAAAAATGGAAAGGCCAATTTCCCAAAAGCAAGAGAAAAAAGAAAAAAAAAAAAAACTTGGGGCCTTTAACTTGATTCAAAAAATTGTCTTTCTTGAATTCTCAAGCTTGGAACCCTCTTCAACATGGTATAATTTAGGAAGAAAGTACTTGGGAAGGTGAAATTGAAGGGAAAAAGGAAGAATTCATCATTCTTTGCATGTTTTTATGTTTGTTTTGATGTAGAGTGAAAAAAAGGGTGGGAAATTTTAAAAAAATATGAATAAAACTTAGGGAAATGGGGGAAAGAGGGGGGCCCTGTATGCTTGGAGGGAAATTAGTTTTAAATATTTTATCTAGTGTTTGGTTGATATTGTTTGGGTGTTGAATGATTTTGGGGAGATTGAGTCTTTAGACGAGTTACTGGTTTGGGGGGTTTAGGTGGCCGTGTAGTGAGGTGGTGTGGCCGTGTAGTTGGGGGTTTGGGGAAAATAAACCCAAATTTTTTTTAGTGTTTTGATTATTGTTGTTGGAATTTTATGTTGTTAAAAAGCTTTAAGATCTTAGGAAATTGTAGTATTCGGGGGCTGAGATGGAAGTTTATGTAAAAAAAAAGCTCTTACAAAATAAGTTTTAGTAGGTGTTTTTAAGCGCGAGTTATTGTTGTTATTGTTTTTTCGAGGAAGGTCTTTAAGGGAAAAATATTGATTGTTGTTATAATTATCTTGGATTGAAAAATTAAATGCTATATGGGGTACATTATGATTGATATTCGGCCCAAGTTGAATTCCGGGGTTTTTGATTGTTTTGAGCCCAGTTAACCTGGGGATGATATATGTATGGGGAGGGGCCCAAATTTTTATAAACAAGTATTGGCGAAGAATGAATTTCCCAAGTCTCAGAATAAACCCAAAAAGACCATTTCGTTTTGGGGAAACGAGTCAAGATACAGCAAGGCACAAGGAGGGCATCCCTCCTTCTTTGGCATGTCCGGATACAGGTTGAATTGACCGGGGTTTTTTCCCTTCATCAAATTCGATTCAAAGCACTATTATTCCCGATTGAACTAAAAGCTTATATCTTGTTGGAAAAAAAGCTCAAACGTCCGTAACTTGGGGAAAGTAATCGAATTGTCTTGAAAAATACCAAAATGGCTCCATTAAGTGATATTTATAAAATTTTTTTAAAAAACTCCCGGGGGAGGTGATATTTTTTAAACTTTTCTAAAAACCACCCCCGGGAAGTTATTTATTTTCAAAGCTTTTTAAACCACCCGGGGGGGGTGAATATTATTTTCTAAGGCTTTTCTAAACCACCCGGGGTGCGTACAAAAAACCCCTCCGGGGGGTGAGATTTTATTATTTAAACTTTTCAAAAACCCCCCGGCGGGGGGGGCGATATCTCATTTTTTCAATGCCCCGGGGGGGTGAGTAGTAGATGTCACGAGGGTGCCCGACGGGGGGGGATAGCCGTATGTCACGATGGCATGCCCGGGGGCTAGGATGCCGGGCCGAGTCCGAGGGGGGTAAGACGATGTCGACCCGGGAGCCCGGCGGGGCCCTCATTTTACGGGGCCCGGGGGTCCAGGGGGGGAAGACGATGTTGACCCCCACACCCCAAGGGGATTACTATTATTATTATTACTATTATTATTATTATTATTATTATTATTATTATTATTATTATTATTATCAATTTTTAACTCGGGCGGGGGTCCGGCGGGGCTTGTCATTGGTATGTGAGGGGAAAACCCGAGTGATCCTTTTCTTGGGGAAGTGTGTTCATTTGTATTATTTACTTAAGGGTTGTTTTAGGACCCCATGTATACGTTTATATTTTTGCCGAGGGCCGGGTAAGAGCTTGATTGTACTTTTCTTCTAAATGAAAGGATGTTATTTGTAATCGCACATACCCGACATATCCCGACACCCTTTCTTCGGGGGGCCCTTTTTATGCCACGCAAACCCCGACGGAGAAGACTTTTTTTAGGGGTTGTTTCCGGGGATTTCCAGCTCCACCCGGCCGGGGGTTGCCGGTCAAAGTGTTCGGGCTGGTTTTAGCATAGTTAGAGACTTTCGAGTTTTTTGTGGGTAAAATCGGGAAAGGGGGGTGATTTGTAAATGTTGGATATGCATTTTCGTAAGATTATTGTTTGAAAGGTTTCATGTTTCTTAAAAAAATTTTTGAATTGGTTTAAAAACGCGAACGTCTAAGGGTTCGCCGACTCGGGGGGGTCTGCCCACCACCCCAAAAAGGCCCGGGGGGGACAAAGGCACCCAAGATGTTTAGAAAGGTTTATTTTTTTATCCGGTTCGGTCGACTTGAAAGGAGGACCACTTCGGGCCCCCCGTAGTCAAGAATTTCCGAGAACTTCCGGTCTTTCTCCCCGAGCGGGGGGATGAACCATATGAGTGTTGCCAAAAACCCCCCATATCTATTCCCCCCGGGAACGGCACCGGAATGAATAAGGAGCCCGGGGGGATTTTTGGAAGGGCTTTAGGGGCCCAAAACATCACCTGGGGAGCACCGATCGTTCGTCGGGAGGGCGCCCCGGATGGTATATTTAAGCAAAAAGGGGACCATGAAAGAATCCCCTCCCCCGATTGAGATTTATTTGACCGCTCAGGGGGCTGGGTTTTTAAGAAGACCGCTCGTATCACCGGTAAGAGAGGCAAAAATATTCCCAAAAACGATTCAGACCCGAAAGGACCTGATTTGGAGTTTTGGCACCAAGCCCGGGGGTTTAAACTTGAACCATATTCAAGCGTTTCCCAGATATGTTCGTGATTGTATTTATTGATGATATTTTTTTCTATTCAGACGAGGGAGGGGCATGGGGTCATCCGAGGACGGATTTTGGGGCTCCAAAACAAATTGAGCAAGTTTTTAAAGTGAATTCCATCGCTTTAGATTCTTCGGCAATTTTGAGCCGATGGCATTCGGAGATACACGAAGATTGAGGCCGTAAAGATTGGCC
>NW_026721348.1:0-8665 GCF_029784015.1 Lycium ferocissimum
CAAATGATTTTATGATGAGTAAGGACTTTGATTCTTATAGGCGGGCCTGGATTGGGTTGATGCTCGTCCGTGGGTCCGCGACTTTTCTATGTTGGTTATAATGACCTATTTTTTGAAAAAGAACCAATATGACTATCTTTCGACCCCGAGTATGATTAATTATTTATCGGTTGAGTTTGAAATAAGGATTTTTATGCACATGATTTTGGTACGTAACTATGGTTTTTGAAATTCGATTTGATATGCTCCCCGAGGGGATTCGGAAGAAAACATTTGACTTACTATTTCGGTTTTCGAACCAATAGTTCGCTTTGGTTATTCGGTTGAGTTTGAAATGATGATTTGTATGATTATGGCTACTTACGATGCGCTCGTGCGTTTTTGTGTTACCTCTTTCACGGATCCCGGGCGGTATGTTATCGTCAACAATGCTATGATATATTAGGTGTTATCTTGTGTTACGGTTCAAAACTCCTCGCTGAGGGCCGGGTTCCGTTTATATTTGGTGTTATCTTGTGTTTGAGCGTTATGATGTGTGATGGGGATACGGAGATTTAAAACGTACGGTGTTATCTTGTGTTGTGGCGCCGGATAGGGTGGCGACCACGTTCTGTCCGCGGGTCCCCGCTGGACCGCGTATGATATGTGATGATGTATGATGATACGATGAGTTTGTTCGCGATGGTGGGGCAAACCAGTGGTGGGGCAAACCCAATGATGAGGCAAAATTCCACATTGGTTTAGGCAAATCCCGTATTGGTTTAGGCAAATCCCACACTCGGTTAATGTTATCTCATATGACGAGTTATGATGTGTTTCGGTATGAGTATGATGATTATTTGCGTATGTCACTCGGTCCCGTTATGGGCCGGATACGATTTGTGTTTCAGATACAAGCCTTTGGTATTCTGGTTATTGTGCTCACTTTTCGTACTTCTTACTACGGTTATGATCTTGGTTTTTGTATGTTACTTTGCATACTCGGTACATATGTCGTCTTTGACCCCCTTTCTTCGAAGTCATGCGTTTCATGCCACGCGGGTGTATTCGGATGAGTAGAGGATATTAGCAGCGGATGTTCCGGATTGGCGAGCTCCACTTTCTCCCGATCTTTGCCGAGTCGGAGTATTTATGTTGTAAGAGTCTGTTTCATGTTAGAGACTTTGCGAGACGTTGTCGTGTGTATGAGATGTTCGTTTGTAGCGGCTATGTAAGCCCATTTGTATCATTATGCATTGTGTTATGAATTTCATGTGTTTACGGATTTGTTATGGTTACGGAGTGTTTTATTTGATTTGAAAAAGATAAAAGTATGTTTGATTTGTCGAAAAGGGGGGGGTTTTCTTATGTGCTTATGTTATGCTTTGCGGGCCCAGTATGGCTATGAGTATTATGAGAGTCTACGGGTTCGCTCGGCCCTAAGTAAGGGTCGGGTGCCCATCATGCCCTATCGGAAATTAGGGTGTGACAAGCCCAAAGGATATTTAGAGAAAACTTATATCCTTCCTTTGTAAAACAAACAACGATAGGGCCTAATTTCCCCTAGTGGGATACGTAGGCAGTCTATGTAAGACTCGGCCCCTATATAATATAAGTTATAATCCCCCCCTCCCCCCATTTGTCTAATTTCTGTAACAGGAAGGGTTTGCCAAAGTAAGTCCACCATAAGGCCCAGTGAACCAAGCTCCACCCAAACATCAAAGACCCACAAACGTCCGAACCTTTAAGAACAAAGGACCAAAAGTATTCAAGCTTTAACATATGATTTTATGTGCTATGTGCGCTTTAAATATCAATATGTGATATCTTGCTTTTATATTTTATGACGAGTAACTAACTTTATCTACCGTTGAGTTAATCGTGTCTTATAGAACGAAGCTGATTACCGTAGTGCTGGAAGCTGGCATACCTTACAAGATCCATAGCCGCGTTAGCATCCCTCACAGACAAAGGCAAAGAAAAGATGACTGGTACACCCGATAAAGGAAATGAGCTCGCTCTCTGTGACGGAGATGCCCAAGACCCGCAAGAAGCATCATCTCAGGAAGATGTGATAGAAACATTACTGACGGCCATTACGGCCGTCCAAGAAAAGGTGGCTAGGAAGAGGCAGCCGATGCCGGCAAGGTTTCCTCGACTGAGGGATGAAGGACTCTTCCTCCATTCCCATCATTGAGCTCCCTAATACCTGATCACTTTCCCACATATCCACCAGGAACCATCCCACCTCAACTAAACTTCACCAACCCTAGCCACGCTGTTCCCTCTCACCACACCTCACCACCAATGAAATGCACCCAAATGCTAGGGATGACTCACTTGGTCCCCTCTCACCAGGTTCCTCGGACGGTAGTTGCCAATCCGACGAACCAAGTACGTAATACAGCTCCACCAACTGGGCAGACCACCACTGCCTCACTCAATCATACCACCCACCAAGTATCATTCTTTACTCCAAATGTCCCAAATGAATCCTCTCCAGCACATAAGGAGCTAGACCATTATGAGGAAATGGAGAGGGCCTGGAGGACCAAACAAGCTAAGTGCGAGAAAGATATGGAGCAGAAGATGGAGGAATTACGGAAAAAATCCAACAGGTCCGCGAGAAAGGCTACATACCTCAGATATGATGACCTGTGCATGCACCCAGATTTGGACCTGCCGGAAGGGTTCAAAATCCCAAAATTCAAAATGTTCAACGGGGCAGGGAATCCCAAGGCACATCTCCGCTCCTACTGTGACCAATTAGTCAGAATGAAGAAGAATGAGCCTCTGATTATGCGACTATTCAGTCGCAGTCTGATCGGAGAAGCCGCTGAGTGGTTGGCAACTCAAGATATACGCCAATGGCATGCCTGGGAGGACATAGCGGAGTCCTTCATGGAAAGGTTTCGCTGCAATGTTGAAATAGTGTCGGACCACTATTAACTTGAAAAGGTCAAGCATAAATCGACTAAAAACTACAGGGAGTTTGCTAGCAGGTGGAGGACCGAGGCAGCCCGTGTGCAGCCACCGATGTGTGAGGGAGAGCTAGTCTCTGTGTTCATTAGGTCCCAGGAGCCTAATTTCTACGACAGAATGTTATCCATGGCTTGGAGACCGTTTGCTGAGGTGGTCAAAATGGGAGAGGCCATAGAAAATAGTCTCAAATCAAGGAAAATAGTTAGTGTCTTTAATAAGGCATCCGGACAAGCTGCTGCGGGAATCTTCCGTAAGAAAAAAGAGGATGTGGCAAGCATAACCCACATTCCAAACCTAAAAGAATGACAATCCTCCCACATAACCACACCCGCCTATAATCCAACACCTATGTATTACGCACAACCAAGCTTCACCACCACCGTACCAGCTTACACGGCTCTACCTAGTGTCCGTGTGTTCGCTCACACCTACCAACCACCACCTCAACAAAATTACCGCCCAATACCAAATAACCCACCACAAGTATATCAAGCACCCCAAAATTATCAACATCAACCGCCACCCCCAACATACAATGCTTCACATCCTGCTTTCGAGAATGGGCCGGTAAGAGAATTCATAACGCTCCTCGAGCCTAGGGCTCGGCTCTTTAAAAGGCTATTGGTCGCAGGCTTGATTCAGAAGGTCCCCCCAAAGCCAGCACAGCCGGGGAACATATTTTACAGGGCTGATCAAACTTGTGCCTATCATTCAGGAGGAAATGAGCATAGCACGGCGCATAAATCTCAAGCACAAAATCCAAGATGCGATTAACAAGGAAATCATTTTGGAAAGCTGTGACTCCAACGTGAACACGAATCCATTACCAAAACATGGAAACAATGGAGTCCACATGATCGAGAGGAATGAGGACTGGGAAGCATGCAAAGCATTGATCCCCAGAGCAGTCGAATCCCTAGAACACACAGTAGCCTCCCTCACACTCAAGGAGCGCCCCAATTTTAAGGTTCTGGTCCCACCGCCGGGAGCCACGAAAGCTACATCGAGGTTCAAAACCTTGATTCCTGCGCCCGTGGTAGCACATACAACACAACAAATTGCCCTCATACCTAAAAAGCCAATCACTGTGCAAGCAGCCATGGCCAAGGGCATTACCCGCCCGGGGAGGTATTACACTCCTGAAGAGTTATCTTAGGAAAACACCCAAAAGAGGTCAATAACTGAAGGAGAAGCGAAACATTTCTGGCGGCATATGCAACCATAAGACTACTTCATTGTTGAGCATTTGAAGAAAACACCATCTCAAATATCGATGTTGTCATTACTAGAAAGTTCCCCATCGCACAGGCAGACCCTCATAAGAGTGTTGGATGATGCACACATACCAGCTGGTACGAACAGTGGAGACTTGAATGGATTGGTAGCCCACATCATCGGGAATACAAAATCTGCTTCTCAAAAGAGGAGTTGCCAGCAGAAGGGACCTTTCATAACAAGGCTTTTAGTATCATCGTGGAGTGCGGTGATAAGGCAATTGGGAAAGTGCTTGTAGATAACAGATCGAGCCTCAATATATGTCCCATCACCATATTGACACAGCTCAACTATGGCATGAGCAAAATCCGCCAGAGCGGGATGAACGTCAGAGGGTTTGATGGATCCTAAAGTGATTCTCTGGGAGAAGTAGACCTACAGATCCAAGTTAGGCCTGTCTCCTTCACAGCAGAATTCCAAGTCATGGCAATCACTTCTAACTACAATATGCTCTTGGGAAGACCCTGGATACACTCCGCCGGCACAATCCCATCAACTGTGCACCAGGCTATAAAATTTGAATGGCAGGGATGGGAAATTGTAGTGACCACTGAGAAGGATATTCAGAAGTATCCTTATAACATCATTCCTATGATCGAGAGGAGTCCCCATTTATCAAACTTTCATGTGGTGGAATACGTTGGGGCCACTCATACGGAGAAAGAGGTCGATAAACCTATGCCAACAGTCTACAAGATGATTGCTTCCACCATGCTAAGAAGTGGTTTCGAAACAGGAAAGGGTCTAGGAAGGGACCTTGAAGGGATAACAGAGCTTGTGCCAATCCCAAAAGAAAACTACCACTTTGGTCTAGGGTATACTCCCAGCAAAGACTAGCTCACAAGGGCAATCAAGAGAGATCCCAGAATATGGAATTTACCTCGACCAATTCTGGGACTGTACCAGTCGTTTCCCAGAAAGATGCCGATGCTGAATGAAGAAGAAACTGATGGGAGTCTGGAGTCGCTATTCCAAGAAGAGGGATGTTGTGTGATCTTTGAAGAGAGTCAGGAGACACCCAACATACACAGTCTGAGGCCTGGAGAACGCTTGAACAATTGGACATCTACTCCCCTCTTGGCTCCTCGGTAAAGAGATGGATTTTCCTTAAAAACCTTTTAATAAAAGTGGCTACAACGGCTGATGCCCGAATGATTGCCTTTTCAAAATTTACTTCGTGACATTTAAAATGGAAATGGTCAAATGTTGTTCCGAACCAGGACCACAGCTATAATCAATTACTTTTGAATTAATGAAAAGCCTCGATCTATATAAAACTGCTACCTTTACCATATAATAATAACGAAAGTTTTCTAACTAACAACGCTTCACGAAAAATAATAAACCTAACTTTACTTCGCCTCGCTTTTTCAGTAGTAACAATAATAAAATAACTGAAAATGTCATGACGTGTCGTGAAACAAATGAGAAAGACAACCAACAGGAATACGAGGAGTACGATAAAACAACAATAATGCCAGAGGGACTGGTAGAAGAGTTAGAAGGCCTAGAAGATAAGAAAAAGCCGAATATGGATGAAACTGAGGTGATCAATCTCGGTGACAAAGAGAATGTCAAGGAGACACGAATCAGTGCTCACTTGGGAGCTCTACAGAAGAAGAGCTCATAGCTCTGTTAAAGGAATATGTGGACGTTTTTGCCTGGCCATACGCGGATATGTTAGGATTAAGCACTGAAATAGTAGCCCACATATTACCCATCAAGGAGGGTTTTGCCCGGTCAAACAAAAAATGCAGACATTTAAGCTTGACATGACTATCTGGATAAAGGACAAAGTAAAAAAAACAAATCGAGTCTGGAATAGTGGAGGTGACGTCCTACCCCACTTGGGTGGCCAACATAGTACCAGTACCCAAAAAAGAAGGAAAGATTTGAATCTGCGTGGACTACCGAGCTCTCAATCGGGCCAGTCTGAAAGACAAATTTTCCCTCCCAAACATCCACATTCTAATAGACAACTGCGCCAAGCACGAGTTGCAGTCATTCGTGAATTATTTTGCCGGGTACCATCAAATACTCATGAGCGAAGAAGATGGTAAAAAGACAGCCTTTATCACCCCTTAGGGAGTCTACCATTACAGGGAATTCCATTCAGCCTCAAAAATGCCTGTGCCACATACATAAGAGCTATGACTACCTTGTTCCTTGATATGATGCATTGAGATATTGAAGTCTATATGGACGATGTCATCATAAATTCAAGGGAAAGCTCGAAGCATACTAAGGAAGAAGTCATGAGCTTCTTGCGAAGGCTGAACTACATTGGACGATTCATAACCCTGTCAACTGTGATTATAGAGCTGATCCTTAAGTTGCTCAAGAAGGACGCTCCCACAGATTGGACGGAGGAACGCCAAGAGGCATTTGACAGAATCAAGAGATACATTTCCAATCCTCCCGTCTTGGCACCGCCCAGGCCAGGGAGTCCTCTGTTACTGTATCTGTCGATATCAGAAAAAGCTTTCGGGTGCATGCTCACCCAGCATGATGAGGAGGGCAAAAAGGAACATGCCATCTACTATTTGAGTAAGAAGTTCACTTTCTGCGAAGCGCGGTATATGCTCATAGAGAAGACCTGTTGTGCTTTGACCTTGATTGCCCAAAAACTGAGACACTACCTATCGGTGTTTGCTGACTCATATCCATAATGGAACCGCTGAGATACATCTTTCAGCAACTGATGCTCGTGGGAAAATTGCAAAATGGCAAATGCTACTAAGTGAATTTGACATTGTGTATATAGCACAAAAGGTAATGAAAGGACATGCACTAGCGGATCTGTTGGCAGAAAGTCCCATCGATGATGAACTAGAACCATTATGGACTTTCTTCCCAAATGAGGAAGTGACGGCTATGGAAGAAAAGGTGGAAGAATCGTACTCGGGCTGGAAACTATTTTTTGATGGAGCAGTCAATTACAAAGGATCAGACATTGGGGCAGTGTTGATATCAGAAACAGGGAAGCACTATCCAATGGCCGCCAAACTCAACTTTAGATGTACCAACAACATCGAGGAATACGAAGCATGTATCCTCGGCCTCAGGATGGTGTTAGACATGAACATCCAGAAGTTGCTAGTAATAGGGGACTCCGATTTGCTCATAAATCAAGTAAAAGGAAATTAGGCAACAAAAAATGATAAGATACTCCCATATGTGAATCTAGTACAAAGATTGTGTGGAATATTCAAGAGTATTGACTCCAGGCGTACTCCAAGGGCTCAGAGTGAGTTCGCAGACGCATTGGCCACAATAGCGTCTATATTCCAACACCCTGATAGTACCCACATTGATCCATTAGAGATCACACTGAGAGAAGAACAAGCTCACTGCGCCCATGTCAAGGCCGAGCCAGATGGCCAACCACGGTAAGCCGACATTAAGGCCTATCGGGAGAAAGGAGAGTATCCCCTAGAGAGTTCAGCAAATCGAAAGAAGACCATCAGGAGGTTGGCTAATGGTTTCTTCTTAAACAAGGAAGTGTTGTACAAAAGGACCCCCAACCTTGGTTTTCTAAGGTGTGTGAAAGCTGAAGAAGCTACAAAATTGCTAAAAGAGGTGCACGCAGACCCTACATGAATGGATTCATCCTCGCAAAGAAAATCCTGAGGATAGGATACAACTGGATGACCATGGAACACGACTCCTGTAAGTTCGTCCAAAAGTGGCATGAGTGTCAGATACACGGGGATCTGATCAAGGTTCTCCCTACGAAGTTACACATAATGAGCTCTCCCTAGCCTTTCGTGGCATGGGGAATGGATGTTATATGACCCATCGAGCCTTGGCCTCCAACAGACATTGCTTCATCTTAGTCACCATAGATTATGTCACTAAATGGGTGGAGGAAACTTCCCACAAATCAGTGACAAAGAAAGTCGTGGCCGACTTCGTAAAAAATAACCTGATATGTCTTTTCGGTGTATCGGAATCCATCATCACAGACAATTGTGCCAATCTGAACAGCCATTTGATGAAAGATATTTGTGAGCAATTCAAAATCACCCACAGCAATTCTACTACCTATCGGCCACAAATGAATGGAGCCGTAGAGGCTGCCAACAAGAACATCAAAAGAATCCTGAGAAAAATGATCGACAACTACAAGAATTGGCATGAGCAGTTGCCTTATGCTCTGTTGGGGTACAAAACGACAACCCGAACTTCCACTGAGGCAACCCCATACCACCATGTCTACGGTACATAAGCGGTCATACCCGCAAAAGAGGAAGTCCCTTCACTCCGGATCATCCAAGAAGCAGAGCTGAAAGATGCAGAATGGGTTAGAAATAGTTATGAACAACTGGCCATGATAGAGGAAAAAAGAATTGTTATAACCCGTATCTTACACCTTTGGACATCTCGGGATTTTTGAATCAAGTTAAGGATAATGTAATGTATTGATCTT
>NW_026721349.1:0-8725 GCF_029784015.1 Lycium ferocissimum
CAAGGATATATGTTAGAATGGAGTTGGGATAATTAGAATGGACTTACCTTGGTGTTCTTGGTGTTGGAGGAGAGTAGGAAGTCGTTCTAGGGTTTGAGGGAGTGAAAAATAATGAGTTGAACTGATATGGACGAGTATATACTGTTCTGGAAAAATAAATTTTTCGGCCCAGTTAAATACTGGCCGTATTTCAAAATACGGGCCGTATTTTGAAATACTGGCCGTATTTTGAAATATGGACATACTGCCTCTGTTCAGTAAAATGGCCATAACTTCTTGCACAGATGTCCGTTTGACCCCGTAAGATACCGTTGGAAAGGTATTTCAATGCTCTACAACTTTCATCAAGGAAGTTTTCCCAAATTCCAAACACGTTTTGAAATACGGGCCGTAAAGTGAAATACGGTCCGTATTTAACCATATGACCTCAAAATGTCAAATTCCGGAATGTTCGTAAATTCTTGGTTTCGGTTTACGGAGCCGTTCATGGCGTAAATTGGAATACGACCAACGTTCATGGGCGTAAACCACCATATCACAACTGAACGGAAAAATCTCAATTCCCACATTCTTTATCTGATTTTCTAAGTCTAGGATCGTGGTTAAAGCTTAGGTCAAAGATACGGGGTGTTACAATTACACCCCGTAATTCCTGTACATTGGGATCTGTTGGAGGTATTGTCAATAAAGATGCAAAGTTATAGGTGCTTGGGTTACGATTATAAGGATCCGAGTTAATGTAACGGTCATGGAAGGATTTAGAAGACCGGTGCATTAACGGATCGATGAATGAACTGTATGTGATGGCTATAAAAAGGGAGCTTCCCCGATGTGCTTAGGAGACCCCGTATGACTAGTTGAACATTCGAGGATGAATGTTCTAAAGGGGGGAAGGATGTTATATCCTGCATTTCGCACGTTGAGACATCCCGAGCTAGTTGTGAAAAATTGAGGACAAGACAATTTTGGAAGACGAGGTAGGCTTGTGACCTCCGATTGGTCTTAATGAATAAGTCGCTCATAAATATTATTATTGGCATGGAATGTTAAGGGCGAGGTTATATTTTTTCCGGCTTTGTTAAAAAAAAATGCATGAGTCGCATATTCATCTTTTGTTGGAATGGAGCATTAAGGGTAAACTTGAAATTTGGAAATTTAATATTCATGAATTAACATGGCCAAGTGGCCGTGTGTGTGTGTAGTGTGTGGCATGTGTGGGCCATGGGCCACATGTGTTATATATGTAGAAGAAGATGACAAATTAAGTCATCTTATTTATTTTCAACCATAGAGAATTCTAGAAAAATTTGGAAGAAAAATGGGGCATGTGCATGGTCATGTGCCACACACACACACACACACATATATATATATATATATATATATATATATATATATATATATATATAGGTGTGGTGATTAATAAGACATAAGTCATCCTTTGGAATTCAAGAAAATTCAAGAAAAGAAAAAGAAAGAAAAGAGAGAGAGGATCGGCCATGGCTGGCCGAACCTAGGGTCATGGGAGAGTGATCAAGAAAAATTATTCTCTCCTTGTCCTTCTACTAATTAGAAGGCCCTCGTTAACGTGGAGTAGTTGTTGGAACAAGAAACCGTATTCATCAACTTTAACCGAGAGTGAAGTCGATGGAAAAAGGTGAGGTTTAATCCTTTCTTGTATATGTTGTGGATGATTTGCATATGTTGTGGCATGTGAAAATGAATGAAAATCATGAAATAATGGTGTGTTGTGTGTGCCGTGTATGTGTGGTGTTCTATAGAAGCAAAGGACTAATTTATTTAGCATGTTTGGATTGTTGTATGATGGACGTTTTGAACATGTTGTAATGTGAAGAAATGGATGAAATTCATGAAGTTGAGGGTGATGGTGTGGTGGCCGAATAGGGGCTGCCTTGGTGTAGATGGAATGAATTAAACTTACTTGATATTTTGGTTATTATTGTTGTGAATTCCATGATGTAAATGAAGATTTAATGATCTAAGTTGGGCCATAATCATGTGGGCTGATTTGGGGCTCATTGTGACTTTAATGTGGCTTCTTGTATTAATGAAGATGATGTTGCTAATATATGGAATTGTTAATATAGCTTATGAATTCGGAAGAGAGAAATGTATTGTGATGGTTCTTATGGTATTTGAAAGTTTCGGGCAAAGTAAGATTTGGGTTGGAATGTCTTGAACATTTTGTGAATTGATTATTGATATTGTTATTATGATATGGTTTCGTGTTCCATGTTAGAGACTTTGCGTACAAAGAGATCGTGTATGTAGTATGTCGGTTTGTAAGCGGCACCATAAGCCGATGTATTGTGATGCATTATTCTACGGGTCTTATACGATCCCAGGTCTTACTTGATTTGAAAGGGATGAAAAGCAGGTTGTTTCTAAAAAGCTTTCATTAGGTACTCATGTTATGCTATGAGAGCCCAATATGATTATGAGTGCCACGAGAGTCAGAGGGTTCGCTCGGCCCTAGGTAAGGGTCGGGTGCCCATCACGCCCTAACGAAAATTAGTAGGTGAGAGTGCATACTATGGTAATAAAGGAAACCTCCTCCGAGACCCTTATAAGACCGTATGCGATTAGTTGAACATTCGAGGACGAATGTTATAAAGGGGGGAAGGATGTTATATCCCGTATTTTGTGCATTGGAATATTTTAAGTTGGTTGCGACAAGTTATGGACAAGATTTTTAATCTCCGATTTTGTTGATTTTGTGTTAATGCACAAGTTGCATATTCATCTTTTCATTGGCATGGAGTGTTAAGGGTAAATTGACGAAGTATGATGTGATTCCGAAGTATGATGTATTTTCCGAAGTATGATGTGATATGATATATGATGTGATACGGAGTATGATGTGTTCGGAGGTATACAATATTCCAAAGTATGATGTGTTGTGGCACCCAGATGGAGTGGTGACCACGTTCGTCCTGGTCCCATTACGGACCGTATGTGATATGATATGATATGTGATGATCCGATGATACGATATGATATGTGATATGATATGTGATAATATGACGATACGATTTGATTTACCGAGTCCCTCACTAGTAGGGCGGGTACGGTATGTTTATGATTATTATATTATATATGGATCGGGCCGTACGTTCCTCGGCATTATTATATTATATATGGATCGGGCCGTACGTTTCTCGGCATTATCGTATTATTTATGGATCGGGCCGTACGTTCCTCGGCATTCGGTTAATGTCAGCTCATATGATGTGTTTGATTTTTCGTATGTATGAGAGTAAATGTTTTTCAAAAAAGAAAGCGAAGCATTTTGGCATTCGATTATCATATTTGTCTTTTGTATCTCTTAGGTATGATTTGTATGTCGATGCAAGCACTTTGGTATTCGCTATTGTGCTCACGTTCGTACTCCTTATTCGGTTATGACTTCGTTTTCTGTATGCTATGCTTTACATGCTCAGTCCATATTCCGTACTGACCCCTTTCTTCGGGGGCTGCGTTTCATGCCGCGTGCAGTACCCACGTATGAGTAGGTGATGTTAGAGAAGATGTTTCGGGCCGGATTGGCGAGCTCCATTTCCTCCGGAGTGCTGCCGAGTCAGAATGCTTTTGTATGGTATCTGTAGTTATGTTAGAGACTTTGCAGACAGTGTCGAGTCTATGATATGTCAGTTTGTAAGCGGCTATGTAAGTCGATGTATTATTGTGCATTATGTAACGAACTTCATATGTTTACAGATTTCATACGATGCTAGTTTTATTTGATTTGACAAAGATGAAAGGCATGTTTGTTTTCAAAAAAAAAAAATTCGGTATGTGCTTAAGTCATGTTTTGCGGGCCCAGTATGATGGTGAGTATTATGAAAGTTGGCGGGTTCGCTCGGCCCTAGGTAAGGGTCGGGTGCCCATCACACCCTATCGGATTAAGGATGTGACAGGAATATTATATGGGCCGTGGAAGTGGTCGTGGAATTCACTGCTTCTCCGAAATCGCTCCCGTCGCCTCATTTGATCTCCAATCCTTATGGAACCTTCTTAACACTTGTTTATCCCTTCATTAGCAATCTAAGGGACGTTATAACTCTTCTCCAAGACATCCCTAAGACATCATTAGTTCTATACTCGTAGTTTGCCCAACACGCTCAACTTATAACCCGTTTTTCTTAACAACTTTCTTTCCTTAGCTCGAATGTCTTCCAAATCTTATTTAGAATCATCAAATGCTAGTTCTTACTTATGAAATCATCGTATACTTCGTATTCCCCATTAGCCTATTCACTGTGCATCAACGAAAAATTTTCCGAGGTGTAACATTCTTCCCCCCTTAAAACATTCGTCCTCAAATGTTAAGCACTCGGGGATTCTACAAAAATTTCGCCAGAGTGTCACCTGTAATATGGCACTACCACCCTGTCACAGCAACCGATAATAAACATGCCTCACAGGGCCACAACACAATAGCATTATAAATTGGCCACACACGACCCGTTTGCATAAAAGAAAAGCATACATACTTCAAAATCTCGATGTCTCACCATAACTTTCTTCCGGAGGCTGGAATTAATGCGGACATTTGGATCTCATAATTTCTTCCGCTTCCCATGTCATCTCTTCCCGATTATTACTTCTCCACAAAACTTTAACTGAGGCTACTCCTTTGTTTTTAAGCCTCTGTACCTGCCTGTCTCATATGGCAATGGGCTTTTCGTCATAAGCTAATTTTTCTGTTACCTGCACATCATTTACTGGGACGATCTTTGTAGGATCTTCAACATATTTACAAAACATCGAGGCATGAAAACTGGATGGACTGACTCCAGATCAGGGGGTAAATCTAATTCGTAAGCCACTTGGCCTACTTTGCGCACAATTTCATAAGGTCTAACATGCCGGGGACTTATCTTCCTCTTCTTGTTAAATCTCATAACGCCCTTTATTGGCGACACTTCCAAGGATACCCAGTCCTTCACTTAAAATTCTACGTCTCGTTGATCCCTTTTTCTTGCTTGATAATGATATTACGTCTTACATGGCTTGCAAACCTATCCCACTTGGTTTTATTGGTAAAGTATAAATACAAGCAAGTTACATAATCATTCTTGAGTGATTCGTGTGCATACACCCATACATATACATGTATCCATATCCGTATACATATTCGTGTTTGTAGCCGTATTTTCAATCATACTCGCCGTCATCTACATATTCATTTCCATAGCATTTCTATATCCATAACGTTTTTGTACTTGCGTTCGTATCATATACATAGCATTTACATAGCATACCTGACCACGAGGGTTCAGTGTTGTACATAGGCACATATTCATATAAGGTCGTAAGCGTCTTTGGCATCGTTACCATCGTCGTTCATTTCCCTTATCTTTCACATCTTAGGGTCCACCGTTCAATCTCTATACTAGCGTTCTCTTTACTCGCTTCCCCCCTTTTAGGGTTTTGCTTGTACCATTCTCCAATCCGTTGCTTCACCTTCAGATTTTGATTTCATGTATACATATCCCTTACTATACTACATCTTATCCAAGCCGTTTCCCATGGTGTATAACTACAATAATTCATGCGTGAAGTCTTAACATACCCGTCTTATAGTTCCGTAATCGTTTACCACAACCAACGTAGCTGTCACGACCCAACCCCGTAGGCCGTGACTAGTGCCCGAGCTGGGCACCCAAACATATTCATTAATCCGAATCACAAACAGATGGCTTATACATACACAAATATCAGACGCTGTCTCAAATTATCTCAAACTGTCTTAAACACAAACATATATATATCAGAAGCTGGCAAGGCTATCAAATGGCACATCGGTCCAAAATATATACAGATGCTAGCCAACAAGGCTGCCACGACGAATGGGATCGCCCGAATATATAACGTACGCACACACACTGTATGTAGTAGACACGACCCACGTATACGTCTACGGACACTCTAAACGGATCAACAAAATCATATGACGGGACGGGGCCCCGCCGTGCCTGAACAAACAAGTACATATGCAACGAACGAATATATACCAAAATGTGAGCTCGAATAAAGGAGCTCCAAACGGCTGATGGGTGTCCTAGGCGGCGGATCACCGAAGCGTACGTACGTACTGCGCGGGCATGAAACGCGGCCCCGAAGAAAGGGGGTCAGTACGGAATATGTACTGAGTATGCAAAGCAGAAGATACAGTAAACAAATCTGAGTCATAATCGAAACAGAAGTACAGAAAATAAGTGCAATATCCAAAATACCAAAATGTTCATTTTGAAAATACAAATCATGCAAGGGCTCAGAAAATATGGTCGCCCGCCCGTCAATGGCGCCATAACACATCATACTCCAGAAGATTTCATATCTCCAAAACCCGACATACCGCTGTCGAAACTCCAGCGGACAATATCACATATACACGGTACCCGACCCTATAGCGGAGGGGCTCGGCGAACCGGACACATCATAACACCAAACATACACGGTACGCGGCCCAATAGCGGAGGGGCTCGGCGAACCGGACACATCATACCGAGAGAATGTCAAATAGTGCGCACGATACATAACCGGCCGGGACTCGGTGGAAGATGCAATAACCATTTGCACGAGCGATGAAGTGAGTAACCATATGCATAAATCGTTATCATAAACTCGAGAAGATAAGTCGGCGATCATACTTGAAATCGGGATAATAGTCAAATCATATTCTTTCAAAAGTCATCAGAAGTACATAAAGAAAAGTCGCGGGGCCCACGGATGGGTGTCGACCCGAGTCGGGCCCGCCTATGGAAAACATAGTCATTATATGCCATAAAAGCTCCTACGAACATATCGAGGCAATCGAGCCTTTACGTGAAAGTTACGGTCGTTCGTAGTTACGGAACTCTTTAAAAACCAAACTTTTATGCAACATTTGAAAATCAAATATTCCAAAGACATAAGGGCCAATATTTCATCATATCAAGCATACGAATACCAAGAAACAAATAAAAATCATAGACATGCTCGGATCGCGAGAATAGAACTTCCTCGAGGCTCGTGTCATGCTTTATTTATAACTAAGGCATGCCAAAAGAAGGAAGGGTTGAGCTTTACATACCTCGATCGCTCTCAAAGCTAATCCAAATCAAGCCTATATCTCGGACTCCCCCAGATCTACATAACATCATTAAATACCAACATTAACTATAGGCATTTAGGAGTTCATTTCCAAACTAGCACTTAATTCTACGGGAACTTTCCAATTGTTCATTACAATTACATACATACAAACCAATATACAATCAAACTAACACTAATGCTCACATATTTGATTACTAATCCGAAACCATTCAAACAACATTCAAGAACTCTTTAAACAATTCACACAATAATTCCAACAATCCAACAAATGCTCCAATTCTCCCGAAAACTATCCCAAACCTGAGAACAACATCCATAACACATTTCTAACTTCTGAATCATGATTTGCACCAACAATTCACATTCTAACAATGTCATTCTCACAAATATAGAAATTACATTAAATGCACATTAACCTCCAAATCAGCCCATAACCATTTCAACATCAACTTGAGTCATTAAACTCTTATCGTCAACATAGAATTCATGACGACAACAACTAAAACACTAAGTAACATTAATTCATTCTTTGTCACATAACATGACCCATATTCGGCCATCACCACACATACATATATTGATGATTCTCATCCATTTTAACACACTACAACAATTAAACATGCTACATATAATTAATTCATCACTTCAACACCATATCACATGCACACGGCTATATACCATGCACACGGTCTCAACTTCCTTAGGCCATATTTCATGAATTTCATCCATTTTTGCATACCACAACATGCACACATCATTCATAACACATGAAAACAAGATTAAATCTTACCTTTCTTCTCAACTTCCAACTTGGCTAGGGTTAGCAACGGATAAAAACGAGCGGTTTGTTGTCCCAAAAAACACTCCCACGTTAATGAGGACCCTTCACTTAGTAGGTTTGCTAGGAAGAAATAATTTTGTGATGGCTAAATCTTGGTCTTGAATTTGGAGGGTCTTGGCCGAATGGCCTTCTTTGTTCATCCAAAGTTCTTGAATTTTTTTTCTAAGTGTGGAATGAAGAAAGATGACTTATTAGTCATCTTTTATGCTCTTAGATGAATCATACAAGTGTCCATGGCCCACACATGGGTTGGACCAATTAAATTTGGCCACAAAATGTGTGGGGCCATTTCCAAAGCCACACGGCCAAAGGGCCAAAAATTCCATAATTTCCAACTTCTCAATATTCCACTTTTTGTCCCAAATTTTCCTAAATGTTCCATGCTAACAAATTCATGAACAACTTATGTCTTAAAACAAAATCGAAGGTCAAAAGTCTCTGTCACACCCTTAATCCGATAGGGTGTGATGGGCACCCGACCCTTACCTAAGGCCGAGCGAACCCGCTGAATCTCACAATACTCGTAACCGTCTTTTGGGCCCTTAGCCATAACACAAATATGTAATAAAAAAAAATTCTTTTTTTTTTCTTTTTCAGAAAACAAACATGCCTTTCCTTCTTTCTCAAACCAAATAAAAATCTGTAATCATATAATACCTGTAATATAATGCATAACAGTACATCGACTTATAAGCGCTTACATAAACCGACACATTATACACATGACTGTCACGCAAAGTCTCTAACATAGAACAAACTTTC
>NW_026721350.1:0-9201 GCF_029784015.1 Lycium ferocissimum
CAAACCCTTCTCCAAGCATATTCCACCCCAATCAAGAGAAAACAAAGATCAAAGACAGAACCAAGGTACCGTATGTTAGGAGGCTTTGCTGGGTTAGTAGACTACAAGGAATTCTTGAGTATTGAAGCTAGGGTTTTCACCCAAGTTGATAGATGCTCCAAAGCTCATTCCCATGAGATAAAGAAGGTTAGTTTTCATGCTTATTTCATGTTATCCAGTGCTTTGGTTGTTGAAGAACTTGGGTAGAAGAAGAAAGTAGAAAATGAGGGTTAAATGTAACTTTTGTGATGTTTTTGAGTAGTAAGCTAACTTGAGTCATGATTCTTAGTATAATATGGATATAATCTTATTATGGAAGGTAGTAATGGTGATAAGGAAGCATTGTATGAAAATGTGCTAAAATGGTGTGAGGTTGTTGGTATAAGTTGAGCATAAGGATGAATTTTAGGCTTAATGGAATGTGATTACTTGATTATGATATTGTGGGTGTATTATGGATGTTTTGGGAGTTGTTTTGTAATATGATGGAAGTTGACGAAATAGGAAATGCTGTCCAATTTTCCTTAGATCATGAATTATTCTAGTTTGAATTTAAGAGTATCATTAAGGCTTAACTATGGTATGAATCTTCTAAATGTAGATTGTCCAAGCTTTGATGGTGCACGTAAAGTAGTTAAGAAGACAAAGACGTATGTAAGGCTAACCCTTCTTTCATTAAGGCATGATTCCTTTGCTATATACCCTCTCAAGGAGGTTCATAATGTCTTCCAAATGACTCTGTCTCAAAATTACTAAAGCCTCCGTGCATTCTCGATGCTTTTCACGATATTAGTACCTCCTTTATATAATAGTTGATCCTCTAAGGAAAGATGTAACAAAAACGATGATAACGATGATAGCAATGATGTTGATGATACTTATGGACTTTTATGTATACGTGTCTAAGTATGTATGACTATTATGTAACACCGAGGAAAGCTTATATGGCCGGGTATGATACTTATCACGTGCACCTCTGATTGGGTACGGATAGCACCGAGCCTTGGTAGGGCCTGGGTATGTATAATGACCGAGCCCTTGTCATGGCCGGGTATGTGAACCACCGAACCTTCATAGTCGCGTATGATATGGATATGAATACGGGTATATATACGAATACGAATATGTATATATATGTATCTATTCATGAGTAAGCATTGGAAATAGAAGGTCCCTATGAAAGACAAGTAAGTAAATATGATGATCGCCAATAGACGTACAAATGGCTCTATTACCTCATGATTCTCCCATCCTATGCTATTTCCTATGCTATTTCTTATGTTATATCCCGTATTTTGTACATTGGGATAATCCGAGCTAACCATGATAAGTTAAGGACGAGACTACTCCGGGATACGAGGTAGACTTTAACCTCCGATTTTGTTTTGAGGCATAAGTTGTTTATGATTTTATTGGCATGGAGTATTAAAGAAAATTTGGGGTTAAAGTGAATATTGGAAAGTAAATATTTCATGAACAACAAGGCCAAGTGGCCGGCCAAGGTGGAGTGGGCCATGGGCCACATGGATGAATTATATATATGAGGTATTAGATGACAATTGATCATATTCATCATCTTTTTCACCTTAGAACATTATAGAAACTTGGAGAAAACACAAGACAAGCCATTCGGCCATAGCTAAGCCGAGCAAGGTCCAAGGAAAAATTGATCAAAAAAAATATTTTCCTCAAGCATTTCAACTCCTTAGAAGGTGTATACCAACATGGAGTGGTTGTTGGAGTAGCAAGAACAAGTATTAGTTCAAGGCACAAACTATAGCCAAGTTGAGAAGTCAAGTGCTAAGGTAAGGTTTAATCTTCTTTTTCATGTGTTATGGATGATTTGTACATGTTGTAGTATGTGGAAACGAATGAAATTCATGAAACTATGGTGTTGATGTTGTGGCCGAATATGGACTATTTGTGTGGCAAAGGATGAACTAATTTTACTTAGTGTTTTGGTTGTTGTTGTGGTGAATTCTATGATGATAATGAAAGTTTAATGATTTATGTTGAAGTTGTATTCGTGTGGGCTGTTTTGGAAGTTAATGTGATCCTAATATAGTTTCTTGTATTTATGAGAATAATGTTGTTGAAGTGTGGATTGTTGGTCTAATTCATGAATTTGGGAGAGAGGAAGGCGTTGTTGTGGTTGCTCTCGGGTTTGGGAGGATTTCGGGTGACATTGTATTTTGGTTGGGTTGTTTTGAATATTGTGCGGATTTTTTGAAGTGTTCTTGAATCTTGTTTGAATGGTTTTGGATTAGTAATTGGACATGTGAGCGTTGATGTTGGCTTGAATGTATGTAGTTGAATTGAATATAATGGAATGTTGTTGAAGTATGTAGAAAAGAGTTACTAACGTTAGAATGCGTTTTGAATCAATTGTTGATATTGTTAGAATGATTGTTGGTATTGTTGTTGATGATTTGGCAGAAATTTGGATTCTCGGGGTGTTGAATTTCTGAGGGGAAATCTTGCCCAATTTACTGTGAGAATTAAGTGCTAGCTTGGGATTGAAATCCTAAAAGTACCTATAGCTAATGTTTGATATTTAATGACGTTATTGTAGATCGTGGGGAGCCGAGACTTGAGTTTGGATTAGCTTAGGAAGCGGACGAGGTATGTAAAGCCTAACCTTTCTTTCTTTTGGCATGTCCTAGTTGTAAGTAGGCTATGATACGAGCCTCGGGGTAACTCTATTCCTATGATCCGAGCATGTCTACGATTTTATTCACCTCTTAATGTTGGCATTCTTGACTTAGTAGAATTATGGTCCTTATGTCTTTGGTATGATTGGATTTCAATGTTGCATACAAAATTTTGTTCTTAAAGGATTCTACGCCTAAATATGTCCCTAACTTTCATAGACGGAACCGGATTGCCTCGATATGTTCACGAATGATTCTATAACGTATAATGCCCGTAACTTTCATGGGCGGGCTCAGATTGACTTGATACATGTCTACGATCCCTCGAATTTCTTTTAATGCAGCCCTAATGATGTTTAGAACAGATTTGATATGACTATCGTTTGATACTCGAGCGTTGCTTTGTCTATTTATCTATCGAGTCTTAAAGATGATTTGTGTGCATACGGTTTCTCACTACTCTGCTAATGCGAGCTGTTGCTATATCATTCACCGAGTCCCGGGCCGGGTATGTATTCGTGCACAGTTCACTGCATTGTTCACCGAGTCCCTCACTAGAGGGCCGGGTATGGTATATTTTATGATATGATGATAGCGCCAGCCTACAGGATGGGCCGAGTATGATATATATGATGGAGACATGATCTCATCCACCGAGTCCCTCATTGGGGGCGGGTACGGTATATATGATTACTTCACCGAGTCCCTCACTAGAGGGCCGGGTACGGTATATATATGTATGATGACATGATGATATGATGACATGATAATATGATGATTCTATTCACCGAGTCCCTCATTAGAGGGCCGGGTACAGTATATATATGATAATGACATGATGATACGATGATCTTATCTACCGAGTCCCTCATTAAAGGGCCGGGACACGTTATATATGCATATGTATAAGATGGTCATTCACTTATGTTTCTAAGTCCCATAATGGATTGGATATGATATGGACATGCATGATTATGTTTCAAAGGTAAGCCTTGTGGTTTTCTGGTTACTGTACTGGTTTGATTTTCTATACTCCTTACTTCAGTATGATTCTGCTTATGGTATTCCATGCTTTACATACTCAGTACATATTCCGTACTGACCCCCTTTCTTCGGGGGCTGCGTTTCATGCCCGCAGGTACAGACGATCGATTTGGTGACCCGCCAGTCTAGGATACCGATTCTGCTACTTTGGAGCGCTCCCTTATCTGGAGCGCTCCCTTGTCCGGAGCTCACATTTTGGTACATTTTCCTTCGTGGTAGATATGTACGATTATTCAGGGGTACGGCGGGGCCCTGTCCCGTCATATGATTCTGTTATTACTCTTAGAGGTCTGTAGACATATGTGTGGGTTGTGAATAGTTATTGTTCGGCTATGTTTGTGTGATTTATGTTTTGGGGCGGTCCCATCCGCAGTGGCAGCCTTGTCGGCTGCGTGTATATATATGTTTTATTGAGATGTTATGGTTATTGTGATAGCCTTGCCGGCTTATATGCGACATGTATTCATATGTTTATATACGATAGTCTTAGACGACAAATGACCTGTGTATGTATACAAGTTGTTTGTATGCTGATTATGGTTAATAGGTGTGTACGGGTGTCCAGCTCGGGCACTAGTCATGGCCCACGGGGTTGGGTCGTGACAGAAGTGGTATCAGAGCGGTTCGTCCTCGGAGTGTCTACAGACCGTGTCTAGTAGAGTCTTGTTTATCGGTGTGTTGTGCACCACATCTATAAACAGGAAGCTACAGGACAATTAGGATGTTATCTTTCGTTTTGATCCTAGATCGTGCGATAGAGTCGTATTATCAGGATGACTCCTCCCTAACGAATTGTTATGCTTTCAGCGATGCCTCCAAGGAAGGCGACAGCTGCCCAGAAGGGCAAGTCGACAGCAGCTGGGGAGACTAGCCAGGCCCGGAGAGTTACTAGGGCCCGTGCTCAGCCTGTGCCTGAGGTTGTGCCCCCGTCAGCCAGTTCTGCTACACCGCCACTATCAGAGGGACTTGGAGCAGCAGCAGCTGCTGCAGGTCGGGGGGAGGCTGCACCGCCAGCTCCCGGGGTTCCAGTACTCGAGCCTCCAGCTCCCCAGCCAGGGGCGGAGGATAGGGCCATGCGAGATGCGGTCCAGTTGTTGACCAGATTAGTGGCGGAGCAGACTCGCAGGCACGGATTAGGAGGTGACCGTGCAGACAGACGTGATAGTTTGAGGGCCCGTGATTTCTTGACCTGTAATCCCCCAGAGTTCTACGGGTCAAAGCCCGAGGAGGATCCCCAGGAGTTTATTCGACAGATGCAGCGCACACTGAGGATGATTAGGAAAACCGAGGCGGGTACGGTGAGCTGGCTTCATATCGATTGCGTGATGTAGCCGTTAATTGGTATGAGTCGTGGGAGTTGTCTAGGGGAGAGGATTCTCCTCCAGCAGTATAGGTGTTATATCCCGTATTTTGTACATCGGGACAATCCGGGTTAACCATGATAAGTTAGGGACAAGACTACTTCGGGATACAAAGTCGAGACTTTTAACCACGATTTTGTTTTAAGACATGAATTGTTTATGATTTTGTTGGCATGGGTTATTAAGGAAAAAGTTGGGGTTCAAAGTGAATATTGAAAAGTTAAAGTTCATGAAAAAAAAAAAAAAAGAGGGGTCATGTGGCCGGCCACATGGGTGTGGGCCATGGCCACATGGATGCTTAATATATATTACCAAAAGATGACTAATTAGTCATCTTCACCATTTCTTACCCTTAGAAATTTCAAGAACCTTGGAGAGCACCAAGAGAGGGCCATTCGGCAAAGACCAAGGAAAATTGAGGTCCAAAAGTATTGATCAAAAAAATAATTTCTTCTAGCAATTCCAACCATTGAAGGGTCCTTGTTAACGTGGAGTACTTGTTGGAGTCAACAAACCGTTTGTTTTCATTAGTTACAACCTTGGCTAAATTGTGAAGTTAAGAAGAAAGGTAAGATTTAATCCTATTTTCATATGTTAGAAATGATTTGTACATGTCATAGTATGTGGAAATGGATGAAACTCATGAAAAATGGCATGTTGAAGTTGGGCCGTGTGTATTGTGTTGTAGCCGTATGTGTATGGTGTTGTGTAGGAGTGTTGTAGTCGTGTGTGTTGGTGTTGCATAGCATGTTGGTTGTTGTAGTGTGTTGAAATGGATGGAAATCATGAAACTTGTGTGTGGTGTGGTGGCCGAATATGGGTCATCATGTATGCCAAGAATGAATTAATTTTATTTAGCGTTTTGGTTGTTGTTGTCGTGTGGATTCTATGTTGATAACGGAAGTTTAATGATTCAAATTAAAGTTGAAAGTGTCGTGGGCTATTTTAGTGGCCAATGTGATCCTTATGTAGTTTTTGTACTTATGAAAATAATATTGTTAACGTGTGGATTGTTGGTGTAATTCACGAATTTGGAAGAAGGAAAGGTGTTGTTGTTGTTGCTCTCGGGTTTGGGTTGGTTTCGGGTGAAGTGGAGTTTTGTTTGGGCTGTTTTGAATATGGTGCGGATTGTTTAACGTGTTCTTGAATCTTGTTTGAATAATCTTAGATGAGTACTTGAATACGTGAGCGTTGATGTTGGTTCGAATGTAAGTAGTTCAATTGAATATAATGGGATGTTGTTGAACTATGTAGAAAAGAGCTATAAACGTTAGAATGCGTTCTGAATTGATTATTGATGTTGCTAGTGTGGTTGTTGGTATTGTTGTTGATGAATTTCGCCGAGTTGTAATTCGGGGTTGTTGTATTTATAGGAGAAATGCTGCCCAAATTTTTGTAGAATTAAATGCTAGTTTGGGATTGGAGTTTCAAGTATCTATAGCTAATGTTTGGTATATAACGATGTTGTTGTAGATCGTGGGCATCCCAAGACTTAAGTTTGGATTAGCTTAGGAAGCGGACGAGGTATGTAAAGCTTACCCTTTCTTTCTTTTGGCATGTCTTAGTTATAAGTAGGCTATGATACGAGCCTCGGGGTAACTCTATTAAGCGATCCGAGTATGTCTACGATTCTTATTCACTCCTTGATATCCACACTCTTAGTGTAGTCGAGCCATGGTCTATGTGTCTTTTGTATGATTGAATTCAATGTTGCATAAAGAATTTTGTCCCTAAAAGATTCTATGTCTAATAATGGCCGTAACTTTCGTAGACAGAACTGGATCGCCTCGATATGCTCGTAGGAGGTTCCGTAGCATATGATGACTCTAATTTCCATAAGCGGGCTCGGATTGGTTTGATACTTGTCCGTGGGGCCCCGAGACTTTCCTTTGTACAGTTCTAACGGTTTTTTTTTTAAAGAACTCAATATGCTTATCATCCCGACCCCCGAGTATGATTACTTACTTATTTGCCGAGTCTGAAATAAGGATTGCTATGCATATGATTCCGATACGTAGCTATGATTTCTAAAGTTCTATTTGATATGTTCTCGAGTGACATTCGGAAGAAACCTGATTTGACTATTGTCTTGGCTTACAAATGATAGTTCGTATTGATTATTCTATTGGGACTTTGTAAATGTTTTGCATTGCATATAGTCTTCCACGACTCTGCTTCATGCACACTATTGTTACTTCTTCGCGAGTCCGGGCCGGTATGTCATCGTGCGCACTATGCTATATTCCGAAGTATGATGAGTTTCGAAGTATGATGTGATTTCCGAAGTATGATGTGTTACAAAGTATGATGTGATACAGAGTATGATGTATTCGGAGGTGTGCAATATTTTGAAGTATGATGAGTTATGGCGCCCGAGATAGGAGGGGCGACCATGTTCCGTCCACCGGGTCCCATTATGGACCGCATATGATATATGTTATTGACATGCATGATTTATGTTCAAGAGTAAGTATTCTGGCATTCTGAATATTATACTTGACGCATTTTGATATTCTGATTATTATATTTGCTTTCTGTACTTCGTATGCATGATTAATATGTCAAATGCAAGCATTTTCGCATTTTGATTATGATGTTCACTTTCTGTACTCCTTATTCTGGTTATGACCTCATTTTCTGTATTCCATGCTTTACATACTCAATACATATTCCGTACTGACCCCCTTTCTTCGAAGTGCGTTTCATGCAGAGGTACGACGCCCGATTTGGTGATGCCGATCCAGTGGTACCTACTCAGCTACTTTGGAGCGCTCCCTTGTCCGGAGCCCACATTTTGGTACAGATTCCTTCATTGTATATATGTACGTTTATTCAGGGGTACGGCGGGGCCCTGTCCCGCCATATGATTTGTTGTTACTCTTAGAGTTCTGTAGACATATACGGGGGTTGTGATTAGTTACCGTCCGGTTGTGTTCGTTTGATTTGTATTTGGGCGGCCCATCCGCCGTGGCAGCCCTATCGGCTGCGCGTATGCATGCTTCGATATGTTATGTATATTACGACAGCCTTGCCGGCTTCTGTGCAGTATATATGTTTGTATGTGACAGTTTGAAACCACGGCTGATCTTTGTATATAAGTAAGTTGGGTGTATGCCGATTCTGATCAATGAGTGCGTATGGGTGCCCACCTCGGGCACTAGTCACGGCCTACGGGGTTGGGCCGTGATAATGGGACGAGTTTGTGGAGGCTTTTCTTGGCCACTTTCTACCTCCGTAGATGAGGCGGGCCAGAGTCGATAGATTCCTACGTCTGAGGCAGAATGGCAGGAGTGTTCGAGATTATAGTCTCGAGTTTGATTCGTTGGCCAGATATGCCCATACTATGGTAGCTAATATGACTGATAGGATGCATCGATACGTGATGGGGCTGGACCGTTACTTGGTTGATAGCTGCAGTGATGGCCTCCCGACCGTATGGATATTGCTCGAGTGCGAGGCCTATGCACGGGGATGGAGGATCGACACGGAGGGCGTCGGCCACCGGGGAGATCATGGCGGGGGGCCAGCCCAAGAGGGCTAGATCGGCGGATGATGCAGGGAGTTTTAAGGGGCCGGTCTCGGCGGTCGCAGTACACTGGGTATTCTTCTCAGCCAGCACGGAGTGCACCCCCACGGTTTTCGGGTAGGAGATTGGATAGCACAGGGTATTCAGGAGCCGGTCAGAGCTCCAGGGCTTCAGGTTCACAGATGCATAGGAGTTCGGGTCAGTCGAGGCCACCTTTGCCTCGGTGTTCTCGTTGTGGTAGGCCTCATTTTGGGGAATGCCGTTTCGCTACTGATGCTTGTTTTTCTTGTGGCCGTCCAGGCCATATTATGAGGGAGTGTCCGTACAGGGGTGGTCCCGGTGGTGCGGCTCAGCTTACTGGGTCAGTTGCTGGTTCCTCTTCTTCTGTAGCTATGCGCCCTATGGGGCAGGGTATGCCGGCACCAGCAGGCCGTGGTAGAGGCCGCGGCGGAGTTTCCAGTCCTAGCGGTCCATCGAACCGCCTATATGCGTTGGCGAGTAGACCGGAGCAGGAGGCGTCACCAAATGTGGTTACAGGTATATGAGTCCTTATTGAAATACTTTTTTTATGTATGTGTAT
>NW_026721351.1:0-8020 GCF_029784015.1 Lycium ferocissimum
AAACGCCTTTTCTTGGAAATTTTTTATGGTACACGTTTTGTGCATCGTTTGTATGATATATGTATAGGGGGAATGGGGGGGGAAACCTGCCCCCCGATTCCCAATCCCCCGGACGGGGGGATGCCGGGAGGGGGGATATGGGAGGCGGAAAACGGCTTTGTATAGTGATATATATATTATTGTTGGGACCCCGGGGAAGGGGGGTGGGGGGCGATGTCCGGGGTCGTGCAGAAAGAAATTTTTTTCCGAAATTTCTTTTTTCGTAGGTATATAAAAAAATTTGGGACTTTGGGGGGGGTGGGGGCCGAGGGCCGGGACCGGCGAAAAAAAGGCCCCGTTTTCCAAAATATTTTTCGTATATGTAAAAAAAAAGTAGTTTTCGGAAAGAAGCTAGCCGCAGCATCGCCAAAAGGCACTCACTAAAGTTAATCAACCCCGGGATAAGCCCCACTTTTTGTGCGTTCTATTCATTTTGCTTGCCTTTTCTTTCGTTCATGTCTTACATACTCGTACAATGCTCGTACCGACCCTCTTCTTCGGGGTCGCGTTCATGCCATACAGTACTCCGCACGGATAGCAAGCACCAGACAAGATGCTCCAATGTAGGTTGGCAAGCCTCGTCTGTTCCGGGAGTGTCGCCGAGCCGTTGTACGTGCCAGATTTCCCAGTACGTATAGAGACTTTTACGTAGTCATGGGTTTCGGAGTCAATTTGTATTATGATACGAGTTATACTATACATGTTTTATCTAATTTAAGAACAACAAAAGGATATTTCAATAATCTATTTATGTTTACTTGTCTTAGAGAGGTTCTCTCAAAAAAAAAAATTGAGTACGTAGTAAGAGTCGGGTTCGCTCGGCTCGGTCACGGGGTCGGTGCCCATCACACCCCACCAAGATTGGGGTGTGACAATTATGATCCCGATTTCAAGTACGATCGCCTTACTTACCTTTGAGGTTATGATAATGATCTTATGCATATGATTTTGATGCATAGCTATGGTTTTTGATGTTCGGGTTAATATGTTCCCGAGTGGCATTCGAAAGAAAATTCGATTTGACTATTGTCTTGGTTTTGGAAATAATAGTTTGCTTCGACTATTTTATTGAGTCTGTAATGACGGCTTGTTTTGATTTCCCACAAGCTATGTCATATGATCTCGACACGTACCTACAATTTCTAAAGTGCTACTTGATATGTTCTCGAATGATTTTCGGAAGGAACTTGACTTGGACCGTTATTTATCTTTTAAATGAGATTTCGTTTGATTATGTTGTTGAGTCGTGATGATGATTTGTGTATATGTTTCTCACTACTCGCTCGTGCGAGCTATTATGATCTTTTCACCGCGTCCGGGCCGGGGCATGTATTCGTGCACGATTCTACGATGATTCACCGTGCCCTTCACTAGAGGGCGGGGCATGTTATATGATACGATAATGATATGATGATATGGGGAGGTGGCCGGGATGGCATATGATGACTTCATTCACCGCTCACTAGAGTCCCCTCATTAAAGCGTCCCTCGTTAAAGGGCCGGGGCACGTTATATGTATATGTATACGATGGTTTTACTTACCGCGCCCCTCACTAGAGGGTAGGAGGCACGTTATATTTATACATGTGTACGAGATGATTTTATGACTCGTTTCTCGGTCCATGATGGTGAATATGAAATGGATACGTATGATTTATGTTTCAAAGGCAAGTGTTATGATTTTTCGTTATTGTGCTACTTTTGCCTCCTCGTTTCGGTACGGTTACGTTTATGATATTCCATGATTTTACATGCTCGGTACATATTTTACCGACCCCCTTCCTTCGGGTGCGTTTCGTGCCCGCGAGGTACGATTTTGGTGATCCGCCGGACTTAGGATTCCCGTCAATGTCTTGGAGTGCTCCTTTGTTTCGAGAGCCCACTTTTGGTACATATTCGTTCGTGGCATATGTATTTGTTTGTTCGGGGTACGGCGGGCCCCTGTCCGTCATATGATTACGTTAGTACATTTAGAGGTACGTAGACGTATATGTGGGTTAGGCCTATCCATACGGGTGTGTTTGTATGTTATATGTTTCGGGTGATCCTATTCGCCGTGGCAGCCTTGTCTGCCAGCCTGTATTTGTATATGTTTTGGGGCCGTTGCCCCATTTGATAACTGTACTTCATATATATATATATATGTTTGTGTTTGAGATGTGTTTGAGATAGTTGATATAATCCGAGGCGTGATTTAATATTTGTGTACGCGTAAACCATACGTGTGTGATTCGAGTTTGATGAATGTGTTTGGGTGCCTAACTCGGGCACTAGTCGGCCTACGGGGTTGGGTCGTGACGGGTTGGGTCGTGACAGTAACGGTTCAACGGGATATCAAACATCCTTCCCCTTTAGAACATTTCCTCGAATGTTCAACTCCTCTTGGGTCTTTAGCCTAAGTCATGCACGGGGGTTTCGCTTATTAGGTTCGAAAGGACTGCAACCTCATCTACTAATCTTATTTTTTTTTTGGTCTTGTCTTGTGTTCCCCTGAGAAGTCGTCTCCTTGACCGTTATTGCTCTTGACCTCCTCACTTCCTACCATAAAGGGTTTTCTATTCCCTCTTCCTTGAAGGAACTTCTCCGTAGCTAACGATATATTTCTTTTACACAGTATGTTTTTTATCCTTTATACTATCTCTTAAATTACTCAATGCCGTTCGTATGTCATCTCTTTTTTCTTCATACACGTCCATTCTCTAGCGTCATGTCACATTTCTTTCCAAATATTAGCAACTCCTCGCCACATCACCTTATTCACTATGGAATGGGTGACTTGACGATATTTTATCTAAATGTATTTGTCTGGGTTTTTCGATCTCATTAACTTATTTTAATATATGGTTCGGGGGGGGGGGGTCTCATTTGTAGTTTAAACATCCACACCAAACATATTTACCATGTCGGGTCGTTTCTATCCTCGCCTTTGACATATTCTCTGAATTTTTGGTTCCCCCTTTTAGGGGTGTACTTATGCTATCTTTTATTGACTTGGACTAAATCCGTATTTCCAATCTCAATTAAATGGTACTTTTATCCCGACATTTTGACCCCTTTAGTTCATTTACTCACTTTCTTTCCTTTCCAAATATCGTTATATCTTAACACTTTCAAGCTTAACTTCACTTTGAAAACAACATCAACTAAGCCTTGTATTATTGTCACACCCCGACCTTACTAGGTGTGTGATGGGCACCCGACCCTCTGAGTCGAGCGAACCCTTAGACATTCGCGTAATAAAACACGGCCATTTCGAAAACTTCTTAAAACATGGAACTTGTCAAACAACAATCATTAAGCGGGAAATACATATTCTTTTAACATTTACAAATTATTCGCACTTCCGACGCCTTATCCCGGGACCTTTGCCGCAAAGTCTCTAGAGTGTACAAATGCTACGGCATCGGTACTCGACACAGCAACACTCCGAATCGAGATGGAGCTCGCCAATCCCACGGGTGACTCTAGCAAAGTCTTTTACTCGTACGGGTGTACTGCGTGGCATGAAACGCAGCCCCCGAAGAAGGAGGGTCGGTACGGAATATGTACCGAGTATGTAAAGCGATAACAAATAATAACCATAGCTCAATTTAGGAGGGAAGAAATCACAATCACGCTCGTTACTGCTGACCTTCGCTTAAGAGAAAACATAAATAAATACACGAGTCTCAACAAGCTTTAAGTAAATAATCGCAATCCAAGCAACGAATCCGGAGTAAGTAATATAATCTAGAACACCTCTTCTAAAGAAGTAATGCAATACATCACACGCGCCGCTTCGGCAAAATAATGATAGCCCCTTCGGGCAATAATGGCCCCTTCGGCCGATATCAATAATGGCCCCTTCGGGCAGCCGCTTCCGCTCAATATCAATAATGGCCCCTTCGGGCAGCCGCTTCCGGCTCAATATCAATAATGGCCCCTTCGGGCATTGCCGCTTCCGGCATAATAATAATAACGGCCCCTTCGGGCATTTTAGTAATGATAAAAGTAGTAAGTGAAATGAAATAGTAAAATCTCGCACCCCTTTCGGAGTGGTTTTGGAAAAAGTAGCTCACTCAGACATAAGCTGAGGCCATAGTACTCCCAGACGTGAATCGAGGCCATAGCACACTCGGTGTTCAGTCGAGGCCACGGCTCGCTTCGTAGACACGGACCGAGGCTATAGCACACTCGGTGCATAAGGCGAGGCCACCGCACTCCCTCGGAGTGGTTTTAGAAAGTATAAATATTAAAATCTCACCCCCATCGGAGTGGTTTTAGAAAGTTTAAATATTAAAATCTCACACCCCCATCGGAGTGGTTTTAGAAAAGTCAATTTTGTATTTCTTTGTACAAACTAGTTCTTTAAAATCATCGGATGAACCACAAACGCGTTGCCGAAGCCATTTCTCGGAAAACCGAGGAAATAATTATATTAGGAACATTGTCATACCACCACGTACATTGTAGAGCATAATAAGGTAGTCGGGTCCTACTCATGCAAGTTCTAAAGGTTTAGGGAGTTCTTCCATCATTTCACACAATTTCTAATTCAATTCTACTGAATGAATAGTAGTCAATTTCAATCTCGAATTTCTAAGAGAGGAATTATCCCCGAGGCACATATTCAAGCCTATCACGTCTAAGACATGCCAAAGAAGGAAAGTGAAGCTTTACATACCTTTTTCCGCCTCTTACGCTACTCCAAATCCCAGGGTTCAAGTTCGCTAAAAATCTGCAATTTGGTCGCATTTACCGATTACTATTCATGAGACTTAAAATTCCAATCTTGCTTCAATACTTGTCTACCGAAATTTCGGCAAGCATTCCCCCCGTAAACACACCATCCCGAGGATATGGCTACCAAATATCAACAACCATACCAACAACAATATAAACAACCAATCAAAACACATTCTGTCACGACCCAACCCCGTAGGCCGTGACTAGTGCCCGATCTGGGCACCCTAACATATCTATCAACACTATCTCAAACGTAACGAACGCGATCAAATATATAACAGAAGCCGATAAGGCTATATTTCAAATTTAGGTAAATTCCAGAAAAATTTCGGCAGAGTTTCCTTTGTTTCTTGGACTAACCAAAATAACCCTGCACGCAGAAAACACCAACAAAGGCCACACAGGGCCAACAAAATATCGTATACATAAGCGGACCGGCCGCCGCGGCGAATGGAATCGCCCAACACGCCAAATACAAACACGATCGTACGGAAGTAGGCACAACCCACAAAATATGTCCACAGACCTCTAGTACGACGACGTAATCATATGACGGAGACGTGGCCCCGCTCGTACCCAAATAGTCCAAATATATATAAGAATGTACATGACAAAGATATATATACCCAAAATATAGGCTCCGGATCAAAGGGAGCAATCCAATATAGCAGAGAGTGTGGCCTACAGTGGAGGATCACCAACGTCTGTACCTGCGGGCATGAAACGCAGCCCCCGAAGAAAGGGGGGGTCGATGCGAAAAAGTACCGAGTATGTAAAGCATCGAGTGTTTAAATCCAAATCACAGGCAAATAAGGATACGGAGAGAAAGATATCGAATCAGTATAACAAAAGCTGTATTATGACATATATACATAATGCAAATCAAAATCATGCACAACGCTCAGGAATGTGGTCACCACTCCGACACTGGTGCCACAACACAGCATACTCCAGAAGGTTTCAAATCTCCGTACATCTCCGAACATATCATATCATATCGTCATATAAATCATATCATGTCATCATACAAACCATATCATAGGCCATATCACAGCATAACTCGTAACGGTAACCGGCCCTATGGCGAGGTCTCGGAAACCGTAACACAGCATACTACTGAATTTAGCACAAGGCGCACGATCACAAAGCCGGCCCGGGAACCGGCGAACGAAGTCATAATAAGGCACGAGCAGAGTCGTGAGCAAACAATGCAATTGTATGTCCAAAATAGCCTTTCCAAAACTGGGTTACTTCATAAGTCAATTCATTAACCAAAATAGTCAATTAACTAATTAGTACGGAAGTTTATTTCACAGAATATTTCCAAAGTGGCACATATGGCTTCCAAAACATAGCTTAGTATTTCATAGGGTTCAAAATATTACTTCATAAGGGACAACTTCAAATTCGAAGATTCTTTATCGTAGATTATCCAAAAGAGATTCTAGTAGGGCAAATAAGGCATCTCGAGGTTGGCGGGCCCACCTCGGGTCAAGTCGAGGTGGCAATCATAATTTATGGACGTTTAGAGTCTATAAGATCATACATAAAGATTTCAAAGTAAACTGGTCACCTTTACATAGGTTTCGGACGTTTGAGTGCTTTCTAGTCAAAATGGAGTCATTAGGCTTCAATTGAATTGAATGAATAGTAGCCAACTTATAGATCGGATTTCGAGGAGCAGAAATGCCCCCGGGGTTCCGATATCAACCCAGCATACTAAGACATGCCAAAAGAAGGAATAGGGAGCTTTACATACCTTAGATACGTCTTACGCCCACCCGAAACTCAAGTCCCGTTTCGCTCAGAATCTGCAAATGGTCAACGTTACCAATTAGAGACTTTAAGGCTTACAAGTTCACTTTAACTTCATTCTTGTCTACCGAAATTTCGGCAGCATTTCCCTATATATATATCACCCCCGAGAATTGTCTTGGCTCCATATACAACAACAACCACAATCCACAATATCACAAATCACAACAAAATCATTCTAACATCATTATTCTTTCTTTCTACATAACCTAACAACTTTCATCCAAACTTCACAATATCAAACTAATATCAACGTTATCATATTCATGTACTTATTTAGAATTATTCAAACACATTCCGATAATATTCCAAGCGACGTACACAAATTCAAGAAGTTCGTCGTTTTCCATCTTCCTTTCCAAAACGTCAAAAATTCCGACGAACATACTAACTTGCATTATTTCATTCCGAATTCATTAACCACAACCATAAGTCATATTTAAAGTCTTCATATCATAATTATACAAGGATATTCGCAATATGCCAAAATCGTACATTTTCCCATAATAATCCATAATCATTTCCAACGCTAATTCGATTCGTTAAACATTCATTTACGTCATAAATACCACAACAACGCAACTAGCAACCCAAACAAACTTGAATTCATCCCACTTCCCCTTCCATGCATCTCACGGCCAATCATGGCCTTCACACACACACCATACGGCTACTCCCAACACCACAATCCCATAATCGTCATGCCACTCTAGTCACTAACACATATATATCCATTTCATAACATAAAACATAGAAATCTTACCTTTTTCTTAAAATTCCAATTCGCCGCAAACGTCGCTCTTCCGCCAAACCAATTATATCAAGTTGGAGAGCGTCTCGCGTACTCTACAAATATGGGAAGATCAAGATTTTTGGATTAGAAACAAGGCAAGAAAAAAAATTTTGTTGTTGGGCAGTGGGGTTCGGCCGAATGGCTGTTCTCCAATTTTTTTTTTTGCTTTGATTTTTCTTGAACATTCTATGGCCTAGCATGTATATTTATCTTGTATAATTGGCCACATGCAAGGCACATGACCACTTAAAGGGGACTTGGGCCAAGGCCTCCTTGGCCGGCCACCCCTATCATTTGGGCCTTGAATTTTCTTCCAATTTTTCTTGGCCCAATTCGTTGAACGCTCGTTTTATAATTTCCGAAACTAATTCCCAAAATTCCAAATTTGCCCTCGGCCTTCCCCGCCGTCTTACACCAATAATTTTCCATAAACCAACATAACATATTAACTAGAATCAAAAGATTGACTTATAACATACAAGTCACGATTATTTCGAAATTTCCGAATATGCGAAAACACGGGATATAACACATTCCAACATAAGTAGTCTTCCTTACTACATGGTATGTCAACTTTCAACCCAATTGCGCACATTCGAACCAACATCAACGTTTACATATTCATTCACTAATTTGAGATCATTCAAA
>NW_026721352.1:0-8656 GCF_029784015.1 Lycium ferocissimum
ATATCGGAGTGACGTGGTCGGTAACTCAGGTCATATTATGGAATAATCATAGTCACGGCATACCTTGAAGGAATAATTATTATAAGGTGGGACTATCGATGAAGAATAACATCAAGAGAAAACATAGAATAGGATCATAAATCTCATAAGGCATCAATTCATATACTTTGGAATCTTTAAAAATAGTCATCATCCATGAATAAAATTGAGAAATCAAGAAAATAGCTCAACATGCTTATATAGCCATTGAAATCGTAAACTTGGAACCTTTAAGCATAGAATCATTATCATAATCATCATAGGAAAATGTTCTCATTTTTGGTATTCATTGTCATCATGATAAAACGTGTCCATCATCGTTATCACAAGAGCTTACAAAATCATAAACCTTTGTTTTGGAAAAATACGGACATTTTGGAAAATATTTGCGGGTTATCGGGAAAGGAATCATGCCTTGGAATCATAAACGTCTAACGTTTGAAAATAAAGAAGTTATGGAAACATATATGGAATCATAACATAAGAATCATGCCTTTGAAAGAAAGGGACGACCTTAACATACTGTTCAACCTCTCTTTATTGGATACGTTTATGCGTCACGACTCGCAAGATGCATTTAAGGATTTACACACTAACGTTAGCCTCTTTTTATCGCACCACCATATTCCAAGTTTCAAATCAAACTATTCTATATTCTGCCGAAAAATCGGGCAGCATCTCCCCTGTTTATATGCCTAGCCCGAATTCTCAATTCAACAACCAACAACAATCACAACAACACCAACATTAACCATAATATTTCCAACTCCAAAATACTTCATAAACATCCCATATGGTGTTTGTCCCATATTTCCATCACAGAATCATTTTATAACAATTTTACAGCTCCTTCTCCGTAAATAAACCAAGTTTAACGTTAATAGCAAGAGATTCATACCTTTCTTTCGATAAGAATGCTATCTTCACTCCCCCACCTTGATATAAGCCACAACACGTTAACACACAATTTGTAGTTTTTGACTATACGCCATACGGGTCGATTTGGGAATTATACCTGGTTTCTGGCTAAAAAGGTGATAGTTGGAAGGTTTGGGAAATTTTTGGAATATTTGAGGAGGTTTTGGGTGTGTTTGGTCGAAAATGAGGGGTCTCCCCCTTCCCCAAATAGCGGTCCGGGTTCCGACCGGCTTAGTATTCCCTCACGCGCGTTCGCGCGACCTTATTTTTCTGCACTCGCGCCTTCGTTCGATAAAGGTCATAACTCTTGATCCCGATATCGTGTTAGGGCCCACGACCTATGGTTGGAAAGATATTTCAATTATCAACAACTTTCATTCTTGGAAGTTTTCCAAATTCCTAACTTGTAATATCGTTTTGTCCTCTCCAAGTCAGATCATCCGAAAATATTTCTTTAAATCATCTCTTTGGAGGGCTTGTGCCCATATTTGGCTTAAGGGTCCTTCTTAGGAATTGCTCAACTTTCCATGTACTACTCATTTCTCTCTTCATATGTCCTTTATAAAACTCCGGCATGTCGGCCCCACTTAGCTTACAGCAACGAGGGCTTTTCGTCAAGTGACATATGAACCGATTCACCCCATATGATCTCGACATATCATATACACACACACACACACACACACACACACACACACACACACACACATATATATATATATATATATATATATATATATATATATTTACACTCTTATAATATAACCTTCCTCCTTAATCCCTGTATAACCTTACTCTCGTTCGGGCTCACACTAAGCTGTCTACAGTCTAGGTAGCGCGAAATTTTTCGGGGTGTAACAATCTGTCAGAAATTATCCTACACGTTAGATGTGAATGAGTAGCGGTCTCTATATCAAAATCTGCACTTAAAGAATGCAGCAAGGTAGTATCAGTACAAACACTATGCATCGGTAAGCATCATAGGCCGATTAAGATTAGTATCATGCATATCTTATGAAAATTAATAGAATAAAGAAGCCAGTCAATCATACACGAATATCAATGCCTCACAACAAGTCAACCACGGACAATCACAACAAACCACCAAATTGTCAAGAATCACAAACACGTCAAACACAACGGAGATAAATTTACCACTATGACCCCACTGGCTATACACACATGCGATCTGATGTCATAGCTCAGTAGTCATAACCTGCAGGGGACCCATGGTGTCCATGTACCACTCGTTCCGGAACACTTCTCGGACCCGAGCACAACCTCCGCTCCGGAATGAACCTCGGACACGGGATATAACAATGAACCTGTCATTTCTGAAACTAACCTCGGACCACGAGCCCATAATCTAGGCCACATATGTGCCTTGTCATACCTTCTACAAAAAAGTGTTTCTTACCTTCTCAATATCCATATTCACCTCATCATTTCATGTCACAATACCCTCGAGAAGACCATATTAACTTCTCCTCACAATACAACCACTGCAAATTAAATCACACAGGAATAATGGCATGAAGCCTACACGACATTCAATCACAACATATAGGAGCTCAACCATACAATATCATATAATGAACATTAGACATGCTTTCTCCTAATGAAATCACAAACATACATTCAACTAACCAAAGTCTAACTCAAGTAAACCGTAACCTACCTCAAAGCAGAGCTGGAACAATGCAAGTCACTGTGCTATAGCCTTTCCTTTCCTCAAAGCCTCAGAATGCTCAAAGTCTAGAAATAGAAGGCTCAATGAGTCATAATACTCAATCACAAGTCCAAACGCAAGAATACCCTTCCCTACCCCATTCCGAGGGTGGATGATTTTCTAGGTGATAAACAACCTATCTAGACCCTTAGTAATCATTACTCAACACTTTATAACAACATTCTATCAATATTCCCATTACAAGCAGTTTTCCATGGCAAGACACCATTTTTATAGAACCCTAGGTCTCCAATCACTTAGTTTATGTCTCTAAATGTTCAATTTATGACAAATAGTAACTAACCAACACATTTAGATGATAACTAAGTGATCATAGCCATAACCCATCAAGTTTAGAAGTTTCATTAATATTCTAGGGTTTCTAATTCAATTTCATCATTAAAGACCCATGGGGATGATTACAATAATGAAGGAGAAAGGAATGACAGAATGAAAGCAATGGAACTTACATCACAAAATTGTCTTGCCCTAGCTTGAAAATTCTCTCTAAGTGTTTGTTGGGAAGTGTGTTGGGGTGTTATGAATGAAAAAATAAAACTAAGGCATTTAAAACCCGATTACTGCCTCCTGTCGACCGCTGCGGCAGTCCCGCTATAGCCGTCAAGTGACCGCTATAGCGGTCCCCAACTTTCTCGCCTGACCACTATGGCGGTAGGTTTACCGCTATAGCAGTCCACCTTCCACTACAGAGGCCACCAAAGAAATGGTTGGCCGCTGGAAGCGGTCGAGGCACCGCTATAGCGGTACCGCCACAACAGTAATCCCACCGCAGCTACGGGCCAATTTGGGCAGTGAGGTCGGTTTCTGTCCAGTTTTTCCCCCTATCACCCCATATTTCATCCAAGGCCTCAAAACACAATACGAAACATGCATACATACAAAAAGACGCCCTACGAATCCACCCGCGGCCTCGGAATTCCCATTGGACTCCTAAATTTCCATAACGATTGGAAGGGTCGTTACACCACATATCAATTAAGACACTGTTTGTCCCCGAACGGACAAGAATGAGAATCTAGGGAGGAGTTACCATATTCGGCAAAAAGTTGAGGGTATTTACTACCCATATCTCCCTCTATTTCCCAAGTGGCTTCTTCCACTGGTCGATTCTTCCACTGAACTTTTTACAGAGGCTATTTCCTTGGACCTCAACTTGGGGACATCCTTGTCTAAGATAGCAATGGGCTCTTCCTCATATGACAGATTTTCATCTAATAACTCCAAATCCCAACGAATGATATAGGAACCATCACCGTGGTACCTCTTCAACATCTACACATGAAACACCGGATGAACGCCCGATAACCCTGGAGGTAAAGCCAACTTGTAAGCCATCTCCCCACACGTTTGAGAATCTCAAACGGACCAATGAACCTCGGGCTAAGCTTGCCCTTTTTCCCAAACCTCATCACACCCTTCATGGGTGAGACCTTCAATAGCATTTGCTCCCCTTCCTCAAACTCAAGATCTCAAAGCTTGCAGTCCGCATACTTTTTTTTTTCCTATTCGTGCGCAACGCCACCGCCTTGGCTTGAATCACCTTTACCTTCTCTAGGACTCTCTCGAATATCGATTGCCCAAGGCCTCACCTCAAATGCATCGAACCACCCAATAGGAGACCTACACCTCCTCCCATGCAATATCTCAAACGGAGCCTTGTCAATACTCGAGTGACAGCTATTATTGTAGGCGAATTCAGCTAAGGGCAAGAACTGACCCCAATGCCCACCAAAATCTATCACGCACGCACGAAGAATATCCTCCGTAACTCCGAATAGTCCCGCTCAAACCGCCCGGTCCGAGGATGGAAGTTGGTGCTAAGATCTAACCTCATACCCAACTCCTTATGCAAACACTCCCAAAACCTAGATGTGAACGTGGTGCCCCTGTCGGACACGATGGAGATAGGAAACCCGTGGAGTCTAAGTACCACCCGAATGTAAACCTTAGCCAACTTCTCTGCATCATAAGTTATCTTCACCAGAATAAAGTGGGCAGACTTAGTCCACCTATCAACAATAACCCAGATGGAGTCAAACTTCCCTAACGTCTTCGGAAGACCCACTACGAAATCCATGGCTATTCTTTTCCACTTTTATTCTGGAATGGGCATTCTCTGCAATGTACCCCCAGGTTTCTGATGTTCATACTTCACCTGTTGGCAATTTAGGCACTACGCAACGAACTCCACAATATCCCATTTCATCCTAGTCCACTAGTAATATTGCCTCAAATCACGATACATCTTAGTGACACCAGAATGGATAGAATACCTGGAACTACAGGCCACTGTCAGAATGCTTAATCAAGTCGCCTACACGCGGCACACACACTTGCCCTTTGATTTGCAGCATGCCCTCCTCATCAATCACCATCTCCTTAGCCTCACCACGCAACACCTAATCTCGTATTTTACATAGCTTAGCATCTTCAAACTGCTTAGCCTTAATCTGCTCTAAAAATGATGACCGAGCCTCAACACAAGCTAACACCTGCGCGAGAGATATCCGGTCTCATAAAACTCAGCGTCGCAGTCCGCATCTCTCTAGCCAACGGACGCTCAAAAGAAATTAAACGAGCTAGACTCCCCATACTAGCCGACTTCCGGCTCAATGCATCAGCTACCACATTCGCCTTACCAGGGTGATACAAAATGGTAATGTCATAGTCCTTCAGCAGTTCCATCCGCCTCCGCATTGTCTAGTTCGAGATCTTTACGAGCGAACACATGCCGCAAAGCTGCGATGTGTGTACACTTCGCAATGGACACCATACAAGTAGTGCCTCCAGATTTTTAATGAAAATACCACCGCTGCCAACTCTAGATTATGAGTAGGATAGTTCTTCTCATGCACCTTCAACTATCGAGAAGCATAAGCAATCACCTTCTTTTCCTGCATCAAAACAGCACCCAAGCTAGAACGCGAAGCATCACAATAAACAACAAAATCTTTGCCCTCAATGGGCAATGCCAAAATCAGTGCGATAGTCAATAATGTTTTGAGCTTTTGAAAGCTCTCCTCACACTCGTCGAACCACAGAAACGGTACCTCCTTCTAAGTCAAACGGGTCATATGAGAAGCAATAGAAGCAAAGCCTTTCACAAACCGACGAGAGTAGCTAGCCAGACCCACAAAACTACAGATCTCTATCACTTATGTGGGCTTAGCCCATTCCTTGATTGCCTAAATTTTCTGAGGATCCATCATAATACCCTCCTTCGAAATCACATGCCCCAAGAAAGACATAAAAGATAACCAAAATTCACACTTGGAGAATTTAGCATACAATTCTTTCTCCCACAACACTCCAAGAGCAATTCTTAGATGTTTCTCATGCTCTTCCTTACTCATAAAATACACCAGGATATCATCAATGAACACTATAACGAATGAGTCTAGGTAGGGCTTGAACACACTGTTCATCAAATCCATGAATGCAGCTGGGGCATTTGTAAGCCCAAAAGACATAACCAAGAATTCGTAGTGCCCATACCTGGTCCGGAAAGCAATTTTTGGAACATCCTCTGCCTGAATCTTCAACTGATGGTACCCTGACTTTAGGTCAATTTTTGAGAACACCGAAGCTTCCTATAACTGATCAAACAAGTCATCAATACGGGGGATAGGATACTTGTTTCGGACAGTTACCTTATTCAGCTGTCGGTAATCAATACATATACACATTGACCTATCCTTTTTCTTAACAAGCAACAGGAGCACCTGGAGAGGCACTCGGGCGAATAAACCCCCTCACTCGTAAGATCTTGCAACCGGCTCTTTCGATTTTACGAGATTCGGTGCCATCCTATAAGGTGGAATAGAGATAGGACGAGTTCCTGGGTCTAAGTCAATCCTGAAGTCAATATCACGATCTGGTGGCATATAAGGCAAGTCCGCGGGGAACACATAGCTTATTCATAATTACTATACATCTATAATATTAATCTCGTTGGGCAACAACACATTTATATCATCATCGACAACAATGCCCACATCCATATACACAAGCCGACGAGGCTATCAAAATGATATACAAAATATGAGCCGACAAGGCTACAAGACATCTAACCATACACAACTGTCTACGAGCCTTTAAGGAAGGTATGTAACATCATATAGGTGGGACAGGACCCCACCATGCCCACATGTATGTACACAAAAGAATAATACCAAAAGCAGTTGCTCTGGATGAAATGGAGCTCCTCTATGCGGTCCTTGTGTTATATCCCATATTTTTAAACATAGGGACATCCTAAAGCTAATCGCGACAAGTTAAGGATAAGACTATTTTGGAATACGGAGTAGAGATTTTTAATCTCCGATTTTGTTTTAATCACAAGCTGCTTATAAATTACATTTGGTATGGAAATATTATTGGAGATTAGGGATTAATTAACCAAGATTAGATTATTAAAGTGGGATTAATGCTTAATCACATTATTAATTGGCCATAGTGGTCGTGTGGGCCCCACCCGTGACGTGGCCAACTATAATTGGCCCACGTTTTGGGTGGAACACATGTCCAGCCCTTAGGCTTCCTATATATAGCAAAATGCTGATTCATACTTCAAATACACAATCATTTTCATCTTCACAAAGTTAAGAACCCTAAGAGCTAGTGAGAGAAAGCTCGGCCATGGTCACCGAGACTAAGGTTGTGTATTGTTGATCAAAAATTATTTTTTTTCAAGTAATTCAACTCAAGAGAAAGTGTATAATAACATGGAGCTCGAGCTTGAGCAACAAAAACAAGAATAAATTCAAAGCACAAGTTGGAACCAAGTTGAAAAACCAAGTCTATAAGGTAAGATTCAATCTTCTCTTGAATGTGTTGTGAATAATTTGAACGTGTGGTGATGTGTAGATGTGTATAAAAATTATGTATGTTGATGTTGGAAGGTTGTCCAAGCCGTGTAGGGGCTGTTTTACATGAAAACGATGGATTAATTTTGCTTGGCATTTGATTGTTGTTGTTATGAATTGTATGGAGAAAATGAAGGATTAATGATTCAAGATTGAGGTTGAAATTGTTGTGGGCTGTTGTAGGAGTTAATACGATGTTAATATAGTTGTTATAGTTATGAAAATGATGTTGCCAACATGTGGTTGTTGATGTAGTTCATGAAATTGAAAGGAAAGAATGTGTTGTTGTTCTTGTTGAATCGGAATTTCGGGTGGCATGGTGTAGTGGTTGGGCTGTTTGAGATGTCGCATGGGTTGTTCGAAGCGTTGTCGAGTCTTGTTTAAAGGGTCTCGGGTTAGCACTTAAACGCATGACCTTTGATGTTGGCTTGATTGTACGTAGTTAATTTGAATGTAAAGGAAATGTCGTCAAGTTGTTTAGAAGGGAGTTACTAACTCTAGGATGCGTTTGAACCTCTTCGTAAGTTAATCGTAATTCTTGACATCTTAATATAGGTTGAGATACTATTGGGCGGCAGTATACGAGTTGCGTTGCGAGTAAACGCTAAAGGTATGTGAAGCCTATCCTTTCCTTCTTTTGGCATGTCCTAGATGTAAGCATGAAATGATATAAGCTTTGGGGTAACTCTATTCATATTCCGAGCATGTCTTATGATTCCTATTCACTTCTTGATATTGAATTCCTTATGATGATCGGGCTATTGCCCTGGAGTCTTTTATGTGACTAAGTAAGTAAATGATGTATAAAAGTTCCTATTCCTAAAAGATCTTATAATGAATAATGTCATAACTTTTGTAAACTGAATCAGATTGACTTAACACATGCTTATGACTCCTGAGGTTTTCTTTAATATAGTTCTTAGTGACATTAGCGGAAACGTAACATGATTATCATTTTAATACTCGAGCGTTGATTAGCTTACGCGTCTAATGAATCTCAAATGATGTCTTATGTGTATATCGTTGCTTACTACTCCGCTCGTGCTTATGGTTACATCCTTCACCGAGTCCCGGCCAGACATGT
>NW_026721353.1:0-8946 GCF_029784015.1 Lycium ferocissimum
GGGCCCAGGTGGTCCGAGTGGACTATGATGTTGGGATATGTACATGAGAAATGCACGCTTGACAGGCGGTGAAGGTGTAGCCTGTGATGTAACAATGAGGTGTGTACCTACTAGATATACATATATATATACATGTCCATGTTTTCCGACATATAGATTCAGTCAAATGCAGACAGATACTAGTTCATACAGATTCATGCAGATAGTTATTTCTGCTTATGAGTTCAGATCTCATCCATGATTTCTATACATATATACCTATTGTCTTTATGCTTTATATTTTCAGTACATTATCCATACTGACTCCTCGTTGCTCGGGGGGATGCGTTCATGCCCGCGGTACGGGTAGACAAGGGGTGGTCCGCTTAGTAGGACCCTTATCGACGGTCGGGCACTCCATTCGATCCGGAGTTGCGAGTCTATTTTGGTAGGCCATTCTTTTGTGATGTATATTGATGGGTACGATGGGGCCCTGTCCCATCCTTTCTATAGCTTTATTCCAGTAGATGTCTGTAGACTATTGTATGTAGTAGTTAGATGATGTAGCCTTGTCGGCTTGCACTGTTCTTCCGCATGTTGTGTATATATATGCAGATTGTACAGAGTTCGGATGTTTCCCCTTCATGAGATTAGTTTGTGCCATTTATGGGCTATTGATGTTCGACATGTTTCAGCTAAGCGTTTAGGGGTGTTTGGTCGTTAGAGGTCAGACCCTTTGTCACGGCTCATCGGTTTGGGTCATGACAATAACTCCAAGAAAAGGAAGAAAGTAAGTATATAGAAAGTAAAAGGGTTAGAATTTCTTAAGTGTAAGGAACGAGGGAGAGTGAAGTTTCCAAGAGGGACGGTGGACAAGGCAAGGGACTATTTGGATGAGATTTGAAGGTAGGTATGCGAAAGGGATAAAGTGTGGTAGTATGGAAACAAAAGGAAGGTGTGGGGTCGAGAGAACGAGACTTCGATAAGTGGGACTATAGGATAGTAATCACCAATAGGGATGGAAAGTAAGAGAAAGAATGATCTGGCCTTGCAACGATACTAAGGGATTTCCAGCTCTCGAGAGATATATAAAGGGGATAAATGTGTAGTCATATTGACACAGTTGCCTCGGACACGAAGGAGCCTTCCTAAAAGATGGTTTAAGAATAGAACAGATTTACGCGTTTAAAGGAATATTTCATGAACTTTAGGATGGAAAGAAGAGAGTATAATGCAGGGATTTCACGATACGAACAAGAAGTGGAAGAACACTAGAAGAACTACTACGCATAGGTGGGACGCAAATAAGTAGTCAAGAAAAATTTTGGATAAGCAAGCTAAGTGAATAAAAGGATTGATAGTGGAGGTGGAAGAGTGCGGATTATTAACTCTGACATATTGTAGGCGCAAAGTGAAAACCGAAACTCAGAGTAAGAAGAATTTCAGTAATAATAGTTATGGAAAAAGACGAGGGATAAAAAAGCAAGCGTGACCAAACGCCGAAAATATTTTGATGGATTCCGAAATGTTCCCATTAACCGGAGTTGATTCGGGAAATGTTTAGTCATAAAAGGTGGAAGTAGAAAGGCTTTAAAGAAGAGAATTTTGCGAGAGTGGATACGTAATGCGCATAAAGGCTTCGTTTAAATGCAAAACCCTCAACTAGCGAAAGAAAAATAAGTCAAGCTATACGATGAGAGAACTCCGGCATTATGAGAGACCAATCGAGTTATAAGATCATTAGGGTTAGCCGATGACTACGGGTACTCGAGAGTTATTAGTGTGTAAGAACACCCTTAAAAAGGGGGAAAAAGAAGATCTAATTCTGAAAGGACGTGTAGCATTGTCAAAAGTCCAAAGAAAGAAGGATGTAGCTTATAGAGGCCAAGATTCGGTACGTAATGGCATATCAAGAAGGTATTAAGAGAGATCTGCCCAATAATAGGGAAACAAGGAATGGCAAAAAGGGAGTACTTGCAAGGAGAGGAGCAGTTATGGCATGCCAAGCCAAGATTACGATAAGGGAAACGGAACGAGAGTGGGATACGAGCTGATACTTGATTAGGCATATAAGAACAAAGAGGTGATCGAGTGCATAAACGAGTCCAAGGAAAGATTTAAGAGCGAACGGGAAGAAATTGATCAATGTATAGCATAAAGGTACGGCGATCGGATTCTAAGAGAAAGACAACGAACCAACGTAGGTGTTGTGGGTTTTAAACTACAACATTCAAGGATGAATGTTTTCAAAGAGGGGAAGGATGTTACACCTCGTTGTTTTGGACGTTGAGGTTCGTTAGGTGTTAGTTGTTTTAATTGCGATCTAAAGTGATATGCGCCTATATTATGGTTATAAGGGCTTATGATCATGTATGAGAAGTATTGGGAAGGATATCTTTTGGAACATGACGAGTTTTGAGACAATGCAAAAGCCTAAGTGAGGTTCATGAAGTTCGGTTTCCAACGCAACAACCGCTCCTCAATAGGACATTGGAGTAAGGAGATATGGACGTTACAAGTTGGGATGGCGGAGCGGGGAAAACGAAGCTGTGCAGAACGAACGCGGGGGAGTGCGCGCGAACGCGCGGGGAGGCGAACAACTCGGGCGCGAACGCACCGCCCCGCGGGCGCGAACGCATTGAGCAAATTTCGAGCTCCGGGGCCGGGGATGAAGATTATAAGATTTGGGCATGAATATATATATATATATATATATATATATATATATATATATATATATATATATGACATTTGGAGATCGTATGGTGTAAATTAGTTCATACGTTACTTGATGAAAAGCCCTCGTAACCGTAAGCTAAGGTGGGGGCCACATGTCGGGGTCTTATAAAGGACATATAAAAACTTATAAGGGTAGTACATAGGGAGTTGAGCAAGTCTAAAGAAGGACCTTAAGCCAAATGTGGGCATAAGCCCTCCAAAAAGGATGAGTTAAGGATATATTTTCGGATGATCGACTTGGAGAGGCCACAATGCCATGATAGGTTTGGAATTTGGAGTCGCACCAAAAACACAAATTGTAGATAATTGAATTAGCTTTCTAATCGTAGGTTGTGGGCCCTTGAACGATATCGGGATCAAAAGTTATGACCTTTTCTTGAATGAACGCGCGAGCGTAAAATTAAGCTAGCACGAATGCGCTAGAAGGCACCTCGAACGCGCCACCAAATTTTAGGTCGGTTTGGGCAGATTCTGGAACTCTATATAAGGGGGGATCACCCACCCTTCTTCATCCAAGACACCCAAAAATGCCTCAAAAATTCTGGAAACCTCCAACAACTTTTCAACACCAAATTTTAGCCCGGATCAGATATAATTCCCGAATTTTGATCCAGACAACATATAGTTACCATTACAAAATCATATAGCGGAACGTTTTGGCTTAAGCTCAAGGTCAAGAAGCAAAGATATAGTGATATTATCGAGAGAAAGGTATGAATCTCTTGTTATTAATGTTAATCTTGGTTTATTTACGGAGAATTGGCCGTTAAATAGTTATAAGATAGTCCGTGGTGGAAATATGGGGCAAACACCATATGGGATGTCTATGAAGTATTTTGGTATTGGAAATATTATGATTAATGTTGGTATTGTTCTTGTTGTTGTTGGTTGGCCGAGTTGGGATTACAGGCTAGACATATAAACGAGAGAGATCTTGCCAAAATTTTGGCGAGTTTTAGGAAGATTTATTTGAAGGCTTAGGATAAGTATATAACAATGGGCCTAATCATAGTATGAATAGTCTTATATGTAGACTTGCGGGCTCGGACGGATAAGCATAGTTAGTTGGTGGCGGAACAAGTATGTTAAGGCTCGTCCTTTTCTTTCAAAGACATGATTCCTATGGTATGATTTCATAAATGTTTCCGTAACCTTCTTGTTTTTAAAAGCTAAAAGTCCATGGTTCATAAAACTTCTCATGATGTCGAGGATAAGAGTGATTTTATGATGGTGACAATGATAATGATGATTTTGTGTTTTAAGAACTCAAGTTTATGATTTCAAAGCGAATATGAAAATGTGGAGCTACTTCTAGATTTTCTCAATTTTATTCATTGATGATGACTCTACCTCTAAAGGCACCAAGGTGTATGTAAAGTTATCCCTTCCCTCTTGTTGGCATGAATTACATAATGTAAGCGAACGATGAACATACATGACTCCAACGAACTCTAGTTCTCGGTGGTACTTGACATGACGATTGTCTTTGATTCTCAAGTCTTGGTTCATTCTGTTTATTTTCTCAAGTTCTAAATGGTGATTCAGTTTCTACATGATTGCTCTTAATATTATATTCGTGCATATTGCTAATGTATCATTTCACCGAGTCCCGGGCTGGCTACGTAATCATGCACAATTTCATTTTTTTTTCACGAGTCCCTCACTAAAGGGCCGGGTATGGTATATATATAGATGATTATTTCACCAAGTCCCTCACTAGAGGGCCGGGTACGTATTATATTTCACCGAGTCCCTCACACGAGGGCCGAATACGGTATATATATGATTATTTCACCGAGTCCCTCACTAGAGGGCCGGGTACGATATGTATATATATGACTTCATTCACCCAGTCCCATAATGGGCCGGGTACGGTATATTATATAGATATGCATTATCATACTTGTCTCCTATCATCTTTTACTCAGTCATGATCTTCATTACTGTACTTCATGCTTTACATACTCAGTACATTTTTAGTACTAACCCCCTTTCTTCGGGGGCTGCTTTTCATGCCCGCAGGTATAGACACGCAGTTTGGCCATCCTCCGGTCTAGAACTTTTGCTCAGCTGCTTGGAGAGCTCTATTGTTCCGGAGCTCGAGTCATTTTGGTACAGATCCTTTGACATAGGCTTTGTTATACTCTTAGAGGTCTGTAGACATGTGTGGGTTATGTATATGGTTTGGTCAACTATACAGATGTAGTTCATTTTGGATATTCTTGTGTATCGTGGCAGCCTTGTCGGCTTGCGTATTTTGTTATGTTTGGTTAACTGTGACTCCTCAAGAGACAGGTTCATTCTGATATATGGCATTATGAGTCTACAACATGCTTTTTCAGATTTTCGCATTATCCTTAGTATCAGTCTGATTATATCTGACAAGTTCGTATACGAGTGTCTAACTCGGGCACTAGTCATGGCCCATTGGTTTGGGTCGTGACAACTAAGAACAAGTTTGATTCAATTTGGATGACAGTGGATAGACTCACAAAGTCTACCCACTTTCTCCCTATGATGATGTCGTATGTCGCGGCGCAATATGCCAAGCTATATCTAAAAGAGATAGTTAGATTGCATGGGATTTCGACATCCATCATATCGGACAGAGGTACGCAATTCCTTTTGCTCGTTTTTGGACATCTTTTTAGGAATGTTTTGGAACTAGAGTGAAATTGAGCCCGCCTTTCATCCTCGAGATGGGCGAGGTAGAGAGAACTATTCAAATGTTAGAAGATATGCTGAGAGCCTGCGTTATAGATTTTGAAGGAAATTGGGATGAACATTTACCTCTTGTGGAATTCGCGTACAACAACAATTACCAAGTAAGTATTCAGATGTCTCTTTACGAGGCTCTTTATAGGAGGCATTGTTAGTCTCCAATTGGTTGGTTTGAACCAATTAAAGTAGAACTGTTAGGTCACGACTCGGTTCATGAAGCAATTGAAAAGGTTAATCTTATTGTGCGACGACTCAAGACGCCTCGAGTAGACGAGTCTTATACGGATATGAGCGGCGTGAGCTAGAGTTTTGTTAGACAGGTATTCTTAAAAGTGTCTCCGATGAAGGGAGTAATGCGGTTTGGTAAAAAGGGGAAGCTTAGTCCTCGTTTCATTAGCCCTTATGAGATTGTTAGGAAAGTTGGGACGGTGGCTTATGAGTTGAAGTTACCATCTGATATGGCCATGGTGCATCCTGTGTTTCACATTTCGATGTTGAGATTGTACAAACCTGATCCTTCCCATGTGTTGCACCATGAAGATATTGAAATTGATGAAGCTCTAACTTATGAAAAAGAACCGTTCGAGATTTTAGATAGGTCAAGTTAGAGAGTTAAGAACAAAGGATGTCGCGTCGGTCAAAGTGTTGTGGCGAAACCATTATACTTCGGAAGCGAGAGTAGGACATGAAGAAAAGATATCCTCACTTGTTCCCTATGGAAGGTATGAGCTAGCGTTTTAATTATCTTTAGATGAATCGTCTATGTTGTTTGAAGCAACTTGTGGTTTAGTGAATACCTTCTAAGCTTTGATTCTCATTCGAGGACGAATGATCTTAAGAGGGGGATAATGTAACATCCCGTAAATTCGTATGGAATATGAAAGCGTTATATGAGTCGTTTTGAACCTTATAAGTTAGGTTGTGTTCACAATTCGGGACTTAGAAATCAAATCGGGGAGTGTTGGGATGAAAATCCCATTTCAACGGTAATTGGCTAATTTTACGACAAAAGTATGGCCCGTACTTCAAAGCACGGCCCGTACTCTGTGGACGTCCTTTGATCTGCAACAATCTGAACTTTCTGGAAATTTTAGGGAAAGTACGGCCTAGAAGTACGGCCCGTACTTCAAAGGACGGGACGTCCTTTCTACCCGTCCTTTCCCTGTGTCTTAACAATTGTTCATTGTAAAATTCTTGGAAGAACGGCCTGTACTTAGAAGTAGGTCTCGTCCTTTTTGGACGTACTTCTCCCGCGTTGACTAGAAACTATAAAGTGTGGGTTCAGTTAATTTTATCACTTTTCAACTGTTCAAAAACCCTAAGTACGAAAATTACTTCTCAAAACCTCCAAATTCAATAGAGTAACTGCATAATCTAATTCAAGAGAATTCAAGCTAGGGTTTGGGTGATTCTCCCATGGGAAAGTAATTTGTTGAACTGTGAATAAAGTAATTAAGGTATGTCTCTTTAAAAAATAAAATCCTTTTTGAATATAAAGGTAATTTGTATGTCACTCTTTTAAAAACATCATCATGGATATATGTTTTCTTCTCAAAGGTTATTTATTGAATAAAGAGGTGAATTTCTCATGCAAAACCCTAACTCCTTGCTTTGATTATGGTTGGTGTGCGTGAGGGGACAAGCCCACATTAAACCTTGACTGTATTATCCTCTATATATGTATATGAAATCATAATCGTTTTTCCTGTATAAGAGATAATCAATAATGATGGATAAGGATTGGTATTATTGTTTTCATGATGAATTATGACATTGAAATCTTGGTTAAAGAAGTGTAAACGTTTTCAATACATTCATTGAAATGATTTATTGTTACAATATGGCATAATGAACCTTAATGTTAATAGATGGTGTGACATACCTTGAGACAAATTGTGAATCGGCTTCTATGCTATGAACCTTGTTGTTGTGTTTGGCCTAGCTACTCGGGAGGAAGGGTAGCCACTATGGATCCTAGTGTGGTAATTGCCTAGCGTTCGGGAGAAAGAGTGGCCACACGGGTTCGCTACCCGGAGTGCGATTAATGCCTAGCTATTCGGGAGGAAGGATTGCCACCAAGAATTCCATATTCCGGTATGGTGCTGTTACACCTCGAAAATTTTTTCGTTGATGCACAGTGAATAGGCTAATGAAGATTCCAAAGTATATGATGTTTCAATAAGTAAGAAGTAGCATTTGATGATTCTAAATAAGATTTGAAAGGCATTCGATGTTAGACGAGAAAGTTGCCAAGAGAAGGCAATGTATACGATAAGTATCAGAAAGGATTTATGAGTAGCAAGTTGATGACAACTTAATGATGTGTTGGGGAAGAGTTATAATGCCCCTTAGATTGTTAATGAAGTGATAAACAAGTGCTAAGAAGGTTCCATAAGGATTGAAGATCAAACGAGGCGACGGGAACAACTTTGGTGGAACTGTGAGTTCCACGACCATGTTCCACAGCCCATATAATATTCCACGGACCATGGATGGGTCTGTGGAACTGCCAGCAGAGAAGGTGGCTGAGCTGGTCATGAACCACGACCGGTTTCATGGACAGACTTGGTTCCACGGACCGTGGAACAGTCCGTGGAACTCAGACGGGCTGAAATGTTCTAAGTTTATAAATGTGATTCCAACTTCATTATTTCATTTCCAACACTTCTCCACTTCTCTCTAAAGCCTCTAGAGCATTACATATATTTCATGAACAAGAATCGAAGGGAAATCAAAGGTTCTTATCATCAAACCGAGTGAATCAAAGTGAGGAAACCCATTAAAGTTCATCAAAAACAAGGAATTCAAGTGAAGGAAAATCTAGGGTTTTGCTCAAGTGAGGTATATGCAATCAAGGTTCAATCTACACCGTCCTAAGGTAAGTTTTTATGATGTTTCCATGTTGTTTAAAGTATTGGAAGTTGAAACACTTGGATTGCAAAAGAATATAAGAAATGGGTCATGAATGTGCAATAGTGCCACTTTTGAGTAAATGTTTGGAATGAGTTATGATTCTTGATACGTTATGAATATAATCATGTTATAAATGATGTTGAGAACATGGAATAGACCTTGAATATGAATGAACGGAATTATGTGATATGACCATGAATGTGGATAAATTGAAGTAAATGGTGAAGTAAGAGTAATGTAGTTGACTAAAGGCTATTGTGATGACATTGTGAATGTGGTGATTGATGTTTGGGAGTTGATATATGATATGGAGGAGGTCGTATAAATGAAGGAGATGCTGTCCGATTTTCTCTAGAATTAGTCAAGAATGCTAAGCTATCCATTATCTAACATGAGTATGCACTTTAATGAAGGTAGAACGTGAGCCTTGAAGAAGAACATACAAGTGATAGAATAGTTGCACGGAAAGGTATATAAGGCTAACCCTTCTTTCAAAAGGAGGTTCTTTGGCCCAAAAATTTTCCTTCACGAGTCTAATATTCCCCAAAGATCCATCTCTGGGGCTATGAAGCTTAGATGCTCAAAATGATACGA